>NC_133620.1:210695674-210995674 GCF_048593235.1 Sminthopsis crassicaudata | reverse complement strand
GCTGTACACTGGATTAAATTCTGGGGATATACATTCCAAAGCAAGTCTGTAGCTCTTTTGCAACTTAAAGTCTCAGATAGTTATAAGGCACTAAGAGGGTAAATTAGTTGTTCAGGGTCACAAAGCCAGTGTGTATCAGAATTAGGGTTTGCTCACAGCTCTTCCTAGTTCTGAGGCCAATTTTCTATACAATAGTATACTAAACTATTAGATATCCTGTCTATAAAACAATATGTGGAATATCTGCAAAATGTACCTAAATCCAAGGTGATTTTTTTTGAGGAAAATCATTGGCAGGTAGGGGATTAGGAAAATCTTCAGGTCATAGTAATATTTGAGTTGAGTTTTGAAGGAAACTAGACATTGGGGGATGTGAAGGTGAAGATAGATTACAATTCAGGTCTAAAGGAGATGGATAGTATCTTTTGTGAAGAGCAACAAGAAGAACTTCACACTTCCTAGCCTATGTGACCCTGGGCAAGTCACTTAACCCCAATTGTATCAGCAAAAAAAAAAAAAGGCAGCAAATGTTTGGATTTGGCACCAAATATTGGGGCTCAGTCATGTGAAAAAGTCACAATGACCTTTCTCTTTGGCAAAAGGTAGGGTTATTTATGAGAAGAGGTAACACACAAAATGAAGAGGTAAATTAGACACCAAGAATAGTAAATGTGAAATTTTGGAGAACATATAATATTTAACAATGGAAAAGACAAGTTCCTTAGTGGAACTCACAATTAACCAGGAGAAAGGGAATATTCCCTGAGGTGGCAGTACACTACTTCCTATGGTCTCTTTCTTTGTAGCATCACATTATTTCACAATGTTTTTTCCAAATAAGTTCTGTAAAACTCATTTATAAACAAGAGGCACTACTTAGTGCATAAGGATCCATGCGGGGACATACTGATGTAGAAAACCACATATTAATAATATTTGTATTTTATTGTATTTTTATTAAATGTTTTCCAATTCTATTTTAACCTGATTTGGGCCATGTTCTGAAGTGTTGAGAGTTGTTTGCCACTTCTGCTCCAAATCACCCAAGCCATCATCATCTTTTTAGAATTTTCTTCTTTAATATTCTTTTCTCTCTGAGTCTTGCTCTCCTAAACTGAGTTAAATTCATGTTAATGGGTTTTTGTATGGTTATTTGAACTAAGGTGACACATCTTCTGGAACCAATAATTTGACTGCAGTTGATGGGGATTTCTATAATTCTGGCATCATAAGAAGAATAGAATGGTTGGTGGGACTTTTCATAACCTTTCCACATTACAAAGGCAAATGTATAAAGGGAGGGCTTGCCATTCTATGATGGTAATAAATAGCTATCCTTAGTTCGATTTTTGGTCAATGGGAATTCTCATGAGAGCCTGTCATCATAATTTGATCAGATCTTTATTGCAGATTTAATTCCTGTCAGTGAATTAGCCATAAATAGAGAATAAGCTCTGATTCAGCATGTAGGTCCTTGGCCATTGTAGGAGTTGGATTTAGTTTGACTTCTTTCTTAAGCATCCTTTGCTTTGTCACATTGGAACCTCCACAAAGAGTTTGCATTAATCTGATCACTTGGACCAAAATATACATACTAAGGCTAAGGACAGTTGTAAAGAATAATAAAGAATGAAATCCCCCTGATATAGTGGACCAAGGGTAAGAAGTGGTAGGTCTAGTCTCTACTTTGTTAATAACTGCTTATAAAATCTTGGACATGTCCTTTCCTGACTCTGGGACTTAGTTATCTATAACAACTGCATGGTGATAGGTAATCATTAAATGAATCTTTTAACTGTAAGTTATTGTTGATGATTTTCCATTTTTGAAGAGTATGAATGAAATAATTGGGTAATGTCTTGTGCATGAATTGGAATTAAATGAGCCAGAGTTACACAAAGTTATCAGCCTTACTCTCTTCAGAAGCATTGAAGTCCAGTGACAACACAAAAATCAGAATGACCCAGGATCCATTTTGCCTTTAGTGAAATAGATCTTGAGATATACTCAATACTTAAAGAACTTATTTGTCAGATTTAAGGCATAAAAATCCTTTGTTATGTAAGGAATTCTGGACACCTACTGAAATATTATTTACTAGATTCTTTAGATGTTCATGAAAATGTGTGTAGAGAATAATCTGAGGGATATCTCCTTTTTTCATTTTAGAGAAGGAAAATTATTTAATCCATTCAAAAACCCACAATAAAGAGGAGACTTAGGTATCCAAGTTTAAACATATTTGATTCCAGCTTTAGAAACTTCCATTAAAGCATGCTGGGTTTCATTTGTTGTTCTCCCTAGGCAGCTTGGATTTCAAAGACTTCATTTTAAGATGCTTTGATCCAGTTTGCTTTTATATGATATCAGCTTGAAAATTCTTCCCTAACCATTGTTTGTTTTGCTTCCTGCAATTCATTATTAGTCTTAGGTACAGTATTATTTTGAAGAAATCTTGCAAATTTATTCTGTTGTCTCAAGAAATCTGATGGTCAGCATTCACGGTAGAAATACGATTCTGAGAATGGGTTGCACCCATTTCCAAACTTTTGTCCTCTGCCATGCTGAGGTTTGGAGGGAAGAGTAGAGGAGAAAGAGAGGAACAAAAAGGAGAGGAGAGGGGGAAAGTAGGGAAGAAGTGGGGGGGGAAGGAAGGAGGGAGGGAGGGAGAGAGAGAGAGAGAGAGAGAGAGAGAGAGAGAGAGAGAGAGAGAGAGAGAGAGAGAGAGAGAGAGAGAGAGAGAGAGAGAGAGAGAGAGAGAGAGAGAGAGAGAGAGAGAGAGAGAGAGAGAGAGAATATTAAGTATATATTTTTTTGACTGTGGCAGTAATTTGGTTAAACCTGTATTCCTTGTGATAGAGTATAAACATGATTGATTGATACACATGGGGAGAATGGAAATGAGAGAATTATCAGAGCCAGGACTACTGCAAGTAAAACCTTATAAATACAGATGCATGTGCTTCCTAAAGCAATAGATCTGATGGGATTATTTTTCAGGACCCCCATTGACTACAAAATGAAGTGAAAAGTCAAGTGGCCTCAGTGGTTTGTCTCAGTTTAACACCCTTATTCTAACTCAGAGCAAATTCTATAGTATACTGGCCTGAGTCTGGGATACAAAGACTGGGATGATTTGGTCCAAGTGACTGTTGGTTGACCTTAGTTCAAGGCCCTAAGTGACCTGATTACTTTCCTCTTAGAATATTTCCTTCCTAATTCCCTTTACCAAACCAAAAATATACCTATAACATAAATACACGCATGTGTATACATGTGTGTTACATATTATATATGCACACACATACCTATATATATATATATATATATATATATATATATATATATATATATATATATATATATATATATATATATATTTATATATGTTGTGTTTGAGGTTCAGTACCAAATGATGAGACTGAGGAGAACAATTGGCACTAAATGTTGGGGTTCAGTCAGGTGAAGAATTCATAGTGGTCTTTCTTTTTGGCAAAAGGTAAGGTAAGTAGGAGTGATAAATATGAAATAGATTTAGGAGAACATATAACAATTAACAATGGAAAATACAAGTTCCCTAGTGGAATTCACAATTAACCAGGAGGAAGGGAATACTCCATGAGGTGGGAGTATACGATTGATCGACATTTTAGTTAAATCCATAGAGGAATTTAGCACCTTTCAAGAGTTAGTTAGCTAAAAGAGAAAGGTTGGCAAAAGGTAAGGTTACTTATAAGAGGTAAATGAAGAGTTGAGACAGTAGGAGTGATATATTAATTAGAATTGCAGTATAGTCTTAGTGCAATTCTAATTAATGTTCAATTTAAATTAAGTAAATTAAGCTTAAATAGCTTAAAGTACATAAGTTTTAATAGCTTAAAACTGCATTAAGACTTTTGGGATATCCTAATATATATAAATTCATAGCTTTAAGATTTATGAAGACATTTTAGCCAAAATTTGAAATAGGTAGTACAAATAGTTTTATTTCTACTTTACAGTTGAGGAAATTGAAACTTGGAGAAGTTAAACATCCAGATTTCAGACAAAGGCCAAGTTGCCACTCCAAATTCAAACATCAAGGCCAAGTTCAAATTTCCTATTTCTTCTCACCCCCACCTCAGGTACTCTTCTCCCTTAGGAGCTCTAGTTTTTTTTTTTTGTTTGTTTGTTTGTTTGTTTTTCTTTTAGTAGATTATAATTTTCTAGAGGGCAGGGGTGAGGCTCCTCTTTTTATCCCCTGAATATCCTCCCACTCTTACCTTAATAGAGTGGAATTTAGAAAAATTTTTATCAGGTCTGTTTTTGTTGTTGTTGTTGCTTTCCCCCTTGCAATCATTGCATTGACTGGCTTCATTCATCTTGTTTGCAGCATTCAAGAAATGCGGACAGGCCGGAGGCTTTGTCAGTCCGATTCTCACCATGATGCTGTCCTGGCAGCCTTGAATCAGCAAAGAAGTGATGGTGTTCTCTGCGATGTCACCCTCATAGCTGAAGAGCAGAAATTCCATGCCCACAAGGCTGTCCTAGCAGCATGCAGTGATTATTTCCGAGTAAGTAGAAATTGTTTTTTTTCTCTTCTCTTTTCTTCTTTCTCTCGCACCTAGTAACTTAAGTGTCTGAAGCTGGATTTGAGCTTGGGACCCCCTGATTTCATGCTCTATCCATGGCACCACCTAGCTGTCACTTCATTGTAGTTTTTGATGAAAGGATTTAGAAATGCAGAACGATGTTCTGATAGTATTGTTGTCATCAACCATTTAAGGACAAGTCCCACAGGGCCTTCTGTGACTCTCTTAAGTTATGGAACCTCTTCAAGGTGAACCAGAGCCTGGGATCAGTTTAAAAGCCATCTCAGGCTGCACTAGAATTTACCTGGACTTGTTTCGGTGTAGGACAAATCTCATCTCAACACTGAGGATGGGATAAAATACTGTTTCTCACTAATCTTTGACTTTTTACCTTACATCATGAGTAAATAGGGCTTTGTCATTCAGTAAAAAAAAAAAAAAAAGTGATACTTATTTGATTTTCAGGACTTTTTTGGTCTAAATCTCTGATTTTATCAGTATAGGAAACTCCCAATGAAGAAACCATCTTCAATGCTGCAGACTTGCCATTTATTTGTATCTTGGAACCCATAGAGATTTACTAGGTATAGTAAGAGGTTTAAGAAACTTGGATATGCACTTATGAGCCTGCCTACTTACCTTCCCTCCCTACCTCCCTCCATTGTTTGTATATGTGTGTGTATAGTTCTATTTTCATTGGTATTGTCATATGTATTAGACTGAACAATATTTGTCCCTGTCCATAGGTTTCTTTATAATAGCTTAACACATATAGCTCTTTTTTTCTCATCTTGTACCTGAGAAGTGAGAGATGAATATGTTGCTAATTATGCCAGCCTAAAAATCAAAACACATATTGAGAATTAACTTGCCACATTTCTTAGTTCAGATGAACACTTCACACTCTGTACTTTGCAATTATGACCGTTTCTGAAATGTGACATACTTCTTTGTCTTTCAGGCCAGCTTTCCCTTATTTGTGAGCATGTTATTAAAATTGAAAACTTGTCAGTTGGCCTTGCTTTTAACTAAATTCCTGATTGATATAAATAAGATCTTAATTTATTGGAATATAGCCGGAACCACGACCGAACGATGACTTCCCAACCTCAGGAAATGTGGTTGTGGGAGCCTGAACTCTGATTTAGACTAAAAGGTTGAAAAAACCATTGCCCTGTAGAGTGTGAACCAAAGGAGGTGGAACTAAGAGACAAGAAGAGGAAGGGAAATATTCTCACCTTTTCTGAATGACTCATTATTTTCTTTAGACTATTGTAGCTTTTCAGAGAAATTGGACCCACTTATATCTTAAAAAGCTGTACAGTACCTTTCAGATTGCAAGAGTTTTTCACCTGGATCCATGAACTTGTTTGTAAAAATATACACACATACAATTATATTTCATTATAATTATATCCTTCATATTTTATTTTATGTATTTAAAAACATTCTCATAAAGACTTCACCAGACTGCCAGTGAGTTCCAATATACAGAAAAAAGGGTTAAGAACTTTTGCCCCAGGGCAAATTAAGAATTTTTTTTTTTTTTTTTTAATAGTCCAAGCTAGGACTTGCTTTCATTGATGAAAACATGATTTGTATGAGCATAGCTGAAAGATGATTATCTTTATTAAATCTCTGATTACAAGGCTAGTTCAAGGTTATTGGTCATTCCCTCATACTTATTCTTCTGACTTTGGGTGGGTTTTAGTCACATTAAATCCCTTCTTTTAGACTGTTAAATTCTGGTTCACTCATTAGTGTATCAAATTGTAATAAATACCCATGTGGTATAGAACATTGTCAAACAAGATGGATAGATGGGCCTTGCTCTTGAAAAGTTTCCAGTATATAACGTGTGTGTGTGTGTGTGTGTGTGTGTGTGTGTGTATGTGTGTAGAATCATCCATACCTTCTTCCTTCACAGGAGAGAGTATGTTTTAATACTTGCATTTGGGGGCAATCTCCCTCTATAATCTAGTCAGGGGTTCTCAAACGACAGCCCACGGGCTAGATGCGGCCTGCTGAGGATGTTTATGTGGCTGGCCGGGTTATGGCAAATGGGCTGAGGGGTGGAGACAGAGTCTGAGTTTTTGTTTTTACTATAGTCCGGCCCTCCCACAGTCTGAGGGACAGTGACCTGGCCCCCTATTTAAAAAAGTTTGAGGACCACTGAATGTTAGTTACTTACCTTTTTGCTGTTTCTCTCATGCTCACTGAGCACTGCAACTAGCCAGGTAACATATGATGAGACCATACCCTTCCTCTCTCCTTGAGGTTTGCTGTGCCTTTACTACTCTAGTTTGTCTCTCTCCCTAACTGAGGAGCTACACTCTATATTTGAAATTTATACTTTACTCAAGAGCAATTATTCTTTGGGTATCTTAAGGGCCATCATTGGGGGAGAGAGTGAAGGGAAGTACCAACATGATGTAAATATTGAACAAACAATTTTATTCCCACATCCAAAAAAGGAATGCTAAACAAGGAAAATTTATAGAATGAATATGATCTGTTAAGAGGCTAATAATATTCAAGCTTCATTGGGACACATAAATAGTTGCTTATTAGCTACTATAAACTTTACCAAGTGTAATCCAATCATAGCTAAAATATTTCACACACATGTTCATATATATATATCCACATATATATGTGTGTGCATATATATTTTATGTATATTCTGTCTATATGCATATATGTTTATATATGCCCACATATGTGTACATATATTTATATGTGTATCTCTATGTATATATGTATATGCATGCATATATGTGCATATCAATATGTGGATATGTTTATAGATACCATATATGTGTGTATATATGTATGTGTATGTATATATGTATACATATATGTGTATAAGCATATGTATATAGATGTGTTTATATATGCATATATTTCTCCTTAAAACATTATCTTACCTTATTCCATAAATTGGGGTAATATTTGTTTTTAAATAAACGAAAATAATAATTCATATTTGTATAATACTTAAAAAGATACAAAGTTGCCTACACCAGTAGTATCCCATTCAAAGCTTGCAACAGTCCCATGAGGTAACAGTTCAAAATACTTTATCCCCTTTTTATAAATGAGAAAATTGAGATGCAGAAAGTCTAAGGTCAAAGAATTCCTAAGCAGTAGAGATCAGAGTTAAACCTAAATTTTCTAACTTCAGATTTAGGGCCTTTCTCATAATATCCCAGATGGTGGCAACAACAATCTCAGTAACAAGAAATGTAAATAGGACTCATTGGCTTGTAGTGTCTTTCCACTGCTTTTAGGGAGCAGGTAGAAATAATAGATAATTGTTCCCCAGAAATGACTATGTGAACATTTGTCCAGGGCTTCATAACAGAGTAGTGGCAGAGCTCAAACTTCAATCAGCTTTCATGTGAATGATCTCTTTGTCTATATTATTGCCCTCCCACACATCTATCTATCTATCTATCTATCTATCTATCTATCTATCTATCTATCTATCTATCTATCTACACATATACATTACATTACATTATGTATACATACATTATATGTATTTTATATCTATAAGGAAAATTATCAGTTCACATAATTAGCAACTGATCTTAAAAATTGTCACAATTTGAAGGAAGCTATGTAATCATTTAATAATTATCATCTTGAAAATGTGCTCACTTCCAATGTTTTCCTTTTTCTTATCAAAGCCTCAAGAGCACAGTAAAAGAATGGTTGTTTTTGTTTGTGTGTGTATGTGTGTGTGTGTGTGTGTGTGTGTGTGCGTGTGTGTGTGTGTGTGTGTGTGTGTGTGTGTGTGTGTGTGTGTGTATAGATAAATTGCCTTTCATTGTTAAAAAGCATGACATTCATTATTTTCCATCAAAGCTGTCCATATGTTTTGGCTGTGGCTAATGACTTTGCCCGTGGCATTCAGAGTCTAATGTTGAGTCTTCAGTCCTGTGAATGCTTTGTCTAAAAGAGTGTACTGTGTTCACAGGGAGTTTTCATCATTGCCAATTATTGCATGTTAACCCTGAATTCTCTCATTTCTGTGATGACTATAGTCTGAGAGACAAAAACAAAAAGCACATCTTAATTTATCAAATTAATCTATAATTTGGGAAAGATGCCAGGATATCATCTTTGAATGAAGCATGTTTGACCATTATGTTCAGTGGTTAATGTGCTCACTTTTGCCCCAAATAAAACTATTTTTGATGTGTCATATTCAAAACTTTTATTATGCTTTACCACCCACCAGTTATTTGAATCCTGGTATCTATTAGGAATAAAAGATAATAGATTGATAATGAGGATATTTTAATTAGCTTTTAAGGTAATATATGAAATCCTTTCATGAGAAAAATTCAGAAGTTTTAGCAAGACTTAAGGGAAAATGGATATATGAGCATACCTTTAAAATATTTGTATAATTTATTCTTTGGGTTTTGTCATAGTTACAGTGAAAAATGAAACATTTATCTAGAATGTAGTTGTCTTTTGTGGCACTTTGATAGAATTTTAATGATGAATATTTCTAGACAGTAGCAATATAAGAAAGGCACAAATGGAGTTTCAGTATGACATTTTTATTCCTTACTCTTTTTTCCCTTATGATGATAAATCTATTTGGTTTTATGCTTCTGTGGAACATTTGCTTTCAATGAGATTTCCCTGTTAAGCTCACCAACATTTGAGTCTAGATTTCTCTCATTTAAAAAAAAATCCAGTACAGATGCTATTACAATTTCAAGAACAAATATACCCTGATAATAATTTTCTTAAAGCTTAACAGTGACAAAAATGAGTAAATCACATAGTTAACAGGAGAGTGTAGATAGCTCAGTGATGGTGTATGTCACTAAATAATTATAGCAACTGCCATCATTGCAATTTTGATAGATTGTTAACTCAGACTCACCTGTATTTTTCCTAGTAACTCTGGAAACATTTTATATCACCACTGTAGTTAAGTTAAATAACAATAACAACATCTTCCTGTTTAATCAACTGAAAATACACATAAAAAAGTGCACATTTCATGTAGAAAATTCAAAGTTGTTTGCCCCCTCCATTTCCTCTAAGAAAATGGGATAGAAATTTTATGTCTCAGAGCTGTTGAATATGTTATAAAAATAATGGAAGTGGATGGAATTTTTGAGAGGCTGTGAAAATACTTAACACATAATATGGCTTCCTTCCCCACTTGAGGAAAAAAAATGCCATCCATGCTTTCATTTGTTGAGCTAACATTTGAATAACTCCTGGGTGCAGATGCTATAAGAGACAAAGACATGGATAAGATACAGTACCTAAAGAACTTCACAATTTAGGAGGTAAAATATATACAAAAATATCTATAACACAAAATAAAATGCAGTTAAAGTCTGTTAGGCAGTTTTTGCTTAATTGAAATCATAATGAGCCAAATTTTCTCCTGTGCTTAGACAACTTCTTATTAATAAGTTAAACATTTAAGGAAATAGTTCTAGATTGCTCAGGTATAAGCCGTGTACATGGTGTACTTAGGATGTTAGTGTTCATGCATTAAAAAGTTATTTAACATTGACAATATCTTTGTATTCAAGGTTGTAGTTTTTTTTTTTAAATAATGGGAACATATCTTGTTCTCTTTTGCTAGTCCTTCTATTCATGGACAGTTACTTTTTATAGTAAGTCATGTGGTTTAGACCCATAGAAAAAAACAAAGTATTCACAAGGGAATAAAATATAGAGCAATTAACTATTTTATATGACATCTTGAGGTTTGAAAAGGACTTTATAACAGCCCCAGTGGGGTAGAGAGCACATTTATTTTTTAAACTTTTTATTTTCAAAACTTATATATGGATAATTTTTCTTTCTTTTTTTTATTTAGAATTTTTTTCCCACAGTATATATGCATGAGCAATTTTTTTATAACATTATCCCTTGTATTCATTTTTTCCAAATTATCCCCCCCTCCTTCCACTCCCTCCCCCTAATGACAGGCAATCCCATACATTTTACATGTGTTACAATATAACCTAGATACAATATATGTGTGTAAATACCATTTTCTTGTTGCACATTAAGTATTAGATTCCAAAGGTATAAGTAACCTGGGTAGATAGACAGTAGTACTAACAATTTACATTCACTTCCCAGTGTTCCTTCTCTGGGTGTAGTTATTTCTGTCCATCATTGATCAACTGGAAGTGAATTGGATCTTCTTTATGTTGAAGATATATGGATAATTTTTCAACTTTGACTCTTGCAAAACCTTGTGTTCCAAATTTTCCTCTCTTTCCCTCCACCCCCTTCTCTAGATGGCAAGTAATCTAATAGATATTATGCATGTTAAAATATATGTTAAATCCAATATATGTAAACATACTTATATAATTATCTTGCTGCAGAAGAAAAATCAGATCAAAAAGGAAAAAAAGAGAAAGAAAACAAAATGCAAGCAAACAACAACAAAAAGAGTAAAAATGCTATGTTGTGATCCACATCCAGTTCCCATAGTCCTCTCTCTGGGCATAGATGGCTCTCTTCATCACAAGATCATGGAATTGATCTCAATCATATAATTGTTGGAAAGAGTCATGTTTATCAGAATTAATCATTGTATAATCTTGTTGCCATGTACAATGATCTCCTAGTTCTGCTTATTTCCCTTAGCATTAGTTCCTGTAAGTCTCTTCAGGCCTTTCTAAAATTATTCTTCTGATTGTTATAGAACAATAATAATCTATTACATTCATATACCCCATAACTTATTTAGTTATTCTCCAATTGATGGGCATCTACTCAGCTTCCAGTATCTTGCTACTACCACAAACATTTTTTGCACAGCACATCTATTTTTGTAACCATTTTCCTGGAAAAGGAAACTGAGGTCAGTATAACTTGTCAACAACTAGCATGTGTAGGAGTTAGAATTTGAAGCTAGGTCTTTCTTCATTAAACTATAGCTGCTTTTGAAAGGAAATGATCATCTCTTATATTAGAAAAATTTTAAAAAGATGAAAAATGAAGAATTAAATAACAATACAAGTTAAATATCAATCCAAGAGCTATCAAAAGAGTGCATGATTAATTACCCAGTAGCTACACAGTATTCCAGAAAGTCAGTTAATTTTCCTGGAAATTAGATTAATTCTGTTCCTTACTAATCACTGTTTTCCTTCTTAAAGTCTCATAAATTATTCTTTTATGAGGACAGGTAAATGTGTCAGAGTAAGAGGAAGCATTAGAGTCTTTTCTCCACAACTTTTAAACAAAAATCTATGCATGAAACTGAATTCTGTTGAAGAAAACCAAGCAGAAGTCACAGTGAGTCATTTTTTCATCGTTGGATGGCTTAAAGAAACAAAAAGAGAGATCTTCGGACAGTGAGGAGGGAGTTTGTGGGAAGGGGGAGATGAAATGAAAGAGGGAGAGGGAAGGAAAATAGTGTTTGTATGTGGATATGCCTTTATGGGGGAGCAGTCTAACACCTAGAAATGGGAGGATCAAAACAAGGAATTTGAAGGAGATCCAAGGTGTTCCCTGAACAAACCCCTGGTGTAGCCATCTGAAAGCTCTGTCACCCACCACTTAGTGTTAGGTCACAATTTTGCAAGTTTGGGTCGTTGCTGTGTACTGAATGTGAAACAAGCACTGGAAGTGATGGGGGTTGAGGTCTCTTTAAGATTCCTTTCTGATTCCCAGCCCCACCATGGCTTAAGGAGCTAGGATCTTTGATTCACAAATCCTGGTCAAAAAGCACCCTTTTGAATTCCAATGATATCCAGGTTTTTCCAGCCCCCACCGGATCTGAGCTAACATGGGCTTTTCTAGCCCCCCACGATTTGCTCAGGTTTCCCCAACCCCCACAAATAGCTTCTTCCTTATCTAAAAACCCATTGAATTCTATTCAATGCTAACCCTGGCCAAAACCAGCCAGGAGCCTGGGACTCCACCCACCTTCAAGATCACTAAGAGCACTCATAAAAAGGGGCAACTCTGGAGTCCACTCTTTGCAGAAGCCCTAAACATGGTATCCTTCTGGCCATGTAAGGGTTCCTGTCCTCCCGGTGACCAGCTCTGGCCCTAGTGTTTTTCTACATTTACTCTTACTTCCAAACCCCTATAATAAACCTTTTTGTCAATCTAGATTTTGGGGCCTGTAAATTCCTTTACAGGGGACTCTGCACCGTCACTAGACTATCCTTGCACCAAACCAAAAGGGGTTCCCCCATTACTAACTCTCATCAGAAGCAATTGCCGCTATGTTGTTCTGATCCCAGGGAGACAGCCTAGTATCCCAGACCAAGAAGGAGCTGGCAGTTCAGTTGTTCTGGATCTGGAGAACCTTCTATTGAGCCAATAGTGATGGAGTCAAGCAGTATATTGCTAGAACTATGAGCCATAGAGCAAAACCTGGATAACAAACTTGCAGAAGTTGTAACAAAAAGGCAATGAAAATCCTAATCTTTGAAGCACACTACTTAGAACTGAAACCTAGCAAATCCCCATCTGAGGCTGTGAAAGCCTCAGAAAGGACAGGACAGAAGTTTGGCTCCTGAGTTTCTCCCCTCACCCTCTGCTGGCTCCCTGAAGAATGCAGAGCTTATCACTGTCATAAAATCCAAAACCAAGAAGTAGTAGGCTGAAGAATGAGTAAACAAAGAAAAACAAAAACAAAAACAAAAACCTAGCCATAAAGAATTATAATGGTGACAGGGGAATTCAAGATGCAAAACACAGAAGAAGAAAATGATTTTTAAGAAATCTACAAGCAAAAGCTTTAAAGATGATGTGATTTGGACAAAAAATTAATAAGAATTCTCAAAAGAGTCAAAACAGGAATTAAATAAATAATAAAGAAATAATAACAAGAAATAATAAAACAACGACTAAAAAAGAGAAAAAATGTTAAATATCTCATGGGGGGAAAAACAACCAACTTGGGAAACAAATTAAGGAGAGAGAATTTAAGAACCACGGACCAACCTGAAAGCCAAGAACAATAGAAAAAAGTATCTGGTCATCATATTTGAAAAAAAAAAAACAACACTAAACAATTCTTTACAGATATCTTAGAATGAGAAGACAAAGCAGAAATGGACAGAATTCACCAAATTCTGAAAGAAATTTCAATATGAAAACAATCGGGAATATTATAGGCAAAATCTAGAGCATCCATTTAAAGAAAAAAATATTGCAAAAAGCCAGAAAGAAATAATTCTAGTACAAAGGAGCTGATGTCAGAATTACAGAAGATTTAGCTACCATCACTTCAAAGGAACAAAGAATTTTCAAAGGAAGCAAAGGATTTACAACCAAGAATCACCTACTCAGTAAAACTGAGTGTATTACTAATGGATCTTTAATGAAATAAAATACTTTCAAGAATTCTTGAAGAAAATACTAGAGTTGAATAGAAAATCTGACATAAAAGAAGTCAAGGAAACATAAGGGACTAAATGAACTTAAATTGTTTATATTTTTATTTGAGAAGATATGTATAGCCCATCACAACTTTGTTGTCATCAAGAGTCACAGATAGAGAGATCAAATTAGACTGAAGGCCTGGATGTAATTGTTGTGTTTTGGATGATTAAAGAAAAAAAAATGGAATGGGTAGGGAAGAAGAATGCATTGAAAGAGGAGGGGGGAAATGGAATGAATAGGGAAGAAAAATGCTTTGGAAGAGAGGGCAAAAAAGGAATGAGTAGGGAAAAAGAATGCATTGGAAGAGAGGGGAAGAGAGAAGAAAAACTGGGGAAGGTATTCTTTATAAATGGGATGTATAAAAAGGAGTTTGGACAAGGAGGAGGCACTGGGTGCGGCATTTGAATCTTACTCCTATCCATTCTAGTATAAAGAGGAAAAAATAAATATATACAAAGCTCAGTACAGAAATATAACTTACCCAATAGACAAATTGGAAAGGAAGGAAAGCAGATTAAGGGGAAAAAGAGAAAAATGAGGAGGATAGGCTAAGGGTGGTGTTATTTAGAATCATAACAGACTCTTAAAGAGGGAGAAGGGGCAAAAAAAAGATAAAAATAAGATAATAGGATGGAAAACAATACATTTTAGCATTAATACTTGTAAATGTGATTAGGATGAACTCATTCATAAAATATAAGAGTAAAATAATAGATTAGTACTCAGAATCCAATAATATGTTGTTTATTATAAAATAAAAAACCACACAGAACAGATACACACAGTTTAAATAAAGGATTAAAGTAAAATCTTTTATGCTCCAGTTGAAGAAAAAATGTAGCAGTCATAGTCTCAGACAAAGCAAAACTGAAAATAGACCTGATTAAGAGATATCTAATTAAAACAAAACTCGTTTTATAAGAAAGATCAACACATAAAGATATGTGCAACAAATGGCATTAAATCTAAATTCTTAAAGGAATGATAATTGAGGTATAAGAAGAAATAGATAATTAAGCTCTAATAGTTGGGTCCCAATTTTCCCTTCTCAGATTTGGATAAGTCCAAAAAATAGACAAAAAGGAGTTAAATACCCAAATAGAATTTCAGCAAAAATAAATATGTTAGACTGAAATGGACAAAAGACTGTCCCCCTCATCCCTGGATCAAGGGGCCTCAGGCTTATAGGAAAATGTTGCTTAAACTAAATTAAGGGAAGTGTTATGTTCAGACTGGGCCCCATCCTTCCGTTCATGAGACCCCAGACTTTCTGAGAAGTTTGTGTCTAACAGAGTCAAGACAGCATTGCAAAACATGCTGACAGGTTCCATTGTGTGCTCACTCTCGTCCAGACACTTTCCCATTGTAAACGAGGAATTGTGTCAGTGATTTCCCAAAATTTGTAACCGCAAGGTTGTACCAGGGTGTGGCAAATTGGCTTAAAAGTGTACCTCACTAAAGATTCGGGGCTGATCTCTACTAGCCTGTCTAATGGGGTCATTCAATGGCCGGCTAATAGATGAATAATCTGGTCAGAGCTGTCTGTCTCGTGTCAGTCCATTTCAAGACATCTGGAGAATATTGAATGTGAAAAAAAGAGTACAACTCATCAGAACCTCACAAATAAATGCAAAAAAGCAGAAATAGTGACTATATCTTTTATTGATCAAAATGCCATAAAATTACATTCAATAAAAGACATTAGGAGCAAAGATTAAGAACAAATTATAGAGCAAATAATTTCATTAAATATCATAACAGCAATGTAACACTTTATCAGTATTGTCAGGATGCAGCCAAAATGAACACTTTATGTCTCTAAAATCTTCACTCAATTAGAGAAAAACAGATCATTTAAATGAAACAACAACTAGAAAACCATCAAATTAAAAACCTACAATTAATAACCAAAGTAGATCCCAAAACTCAAAAGAAAGATTCATAAAATATTAATAAATAAAATTAAAAGCTTAGTTTTTCAGGGGAAATGTCATTAATTAATTTAATTAATTAAAAATAAAGAAGAAAACCAGATTACCAATATCAAAAATGAAAAAAAAGGTGAATTCACAATGAAGATGAAATAAAAATGTTAATTATAAGTCCAACCATATGCCAATAAGACTGACAGTATAAATGAAATGGATAAATCTTTACAAAAATATAAATTTCCCAGATAACCAAAACAATGGATTCTTGAATAACTACCTTAGAAAAATAAAATTTAATAAGCCATGGAAAAAATCCTGAAAGCTAGATGGATGTATAAGTTAATTCTGCCAAACATTTAAAGTACACCTACTTTTTATATTATGTAATTGTATGGAAACAGGAAAAAGAAGACATTCTACTAAATTGCTTCCATTACACAAATATGTACTTGATGCCTAAATCAAGGAGAATTGATATCTATGTAGAAGGGTTATGATACTTGATCCTCCTTTTCTTTCATATTTCTTATTCATTTTAACCTGAACTTCAGATGGCAGGTTAGGAATTTCCAGAAAGGTTGGCCATACTTGCCAAAAATTAATTTCAAAGTCTTAGATGATAGAGTTATACTTCTACTACTACTGTGTATCTCCTGAATCTCCATCATTCTGCTTTCTATTTAATCAACTAAGTTGACACCATTAACTTGCAGAAACATTAGATTGTTAGCTTCTTGAAGGAAGGGACTAGCTTTTTTCTCTAAAAAAAAAAATCCAGTGTTTAGCATTCTGGCTGGCAAATTATATATATTTAATAAATATTTATTGATTGTCTGAAACATTTATTAAGCAGAAGCCAAAGCAAGACAAAAAATTATTTAATTCCAACTATAAACCAGAATCACACTTTCTTCCCTGTATAGTTTTGCGGATGAGCATAAACTTCCAGAATCATACCAAGTAGGCACATGAGTAGAGAATATTGACTAGCTCCTTTGGGGAAAAAAAGAATAGATGGGATATGATTTACACTGATTATTGGCATTAACAAAATCATAGATTAATAGAATTAATAATTATCAACTTGTAGATCAATTGAAATTGTGATGAAATATTACTAGCATAAAATCACATCAAACTAATGTGATTGAATGTTGTATTGAAAGACTTTGTCCCCATTTTGTTTGTGAGCTAGTGAAAGCAAAATGAAAAAGACTATCTTTGTAAAGAGAAATAACTGACAATTTCTTGCCTTGTATTTAAGTCTTAATATAGTCTTAATAGTCTTTAAAAAAGACAAAAAATGATTTTTGTGGAATCACAATGAATTTAAAATATTATAACATCTCACATATGAAGATAAACCGCTTTCTTCCAGAAGATGAAACTTTTATTATCTTCCTCATTATTTTATCAATCTCTAAGCATTTAAATGTTTGCTGCACCTTAGGCATTGTGCTAGGTGCTGGAAATACAAAACCAAAATGATATATTCTTTTCCCTCAAGGAGCTTACATTCTCTTAGAGAACCTTCTATTATTATTTTTACTTTTTTAAAGTATGATTTGAATACTTTGTCTCAGTATTTTTAAAGTTCATAGTTACTGCAGGCTATGACAAATTTATGCAGTCAACAAGCATTTAGTGGCAATGGGATGATTAGGAAGGCTAAGCATGTGCTTCTCTGGATCATGTGGAAGTACTTAGAAGCCCCTTGATTTTTAGGTGACAGTTACTGAAAACTGTAATAACTTATGAATTCTACCCAAGAGATCCATACTGAAATACTTGAATTGTGGAGTTGGTAGAATACCTGGAAGTTATTCTAAGAGATCTATTTGATATCCATAACAAAGGCTTCATTTCCGGAATTATTCCTCTGTTTCATAGATAGAGAAAGTGGGCCAATGTAGGGATTCATAGAAAACATAACAAAACAAAACAAAAACAAAAAAAACAGAGTAAAAATATTTGGTACTTACAACTAGGGAGAGTGGTGAAGAAGTAATTGGAAAAGGACTTTTGATTAGGGCTTCATTTTTTTTAATTGTTCATAATAAATTTTATTTTCAAAATACATGCAAAGATAGTTTTCAGCATTCACCCTTGCAAAACTTATGTTCCAAATTTTTCTCCTGCCCTTCCTGCCACTCTCCTCCCCTAGATAGCAATCAATCCAACATAGATTAAACATGTGCAATTCCTCTAAACATATTTCCATATTTATCATGTTGCACAAAAAAAATCAGATCAAAAAGGGAAAGAATGAGAAAGAAAAAAAACAAGCAAACAATAAAAGGTTTAAATACTATGTTGTGATCCACATTAAGTCCCTATAGTTAGGGCTTCATTTGTTAATTTTGTTGCTTTAGTGTCTCTGCAAAGGAGTGAATGAGCAAGAATCTCTTGAGAAATAGTCACATAGTAGACTAAGTCCAAATGGGGAATCACTGATAGTGAAAATTTGTAGTAATAGATAATAATATTACCCAGGAAATAGGGAAAGGAAACCCAAAACTTTTGCCCCTTAACTGAACTTTTCCTTTTTTACTTCTGTGCTTTTAATGCCCCTTTCCTCATAAGCTTATAGAATTGTCACTAGAAAGAACTTTAGAGATCATCTAAATCCTTTTATTCTAGAGATAAGGAGACTGAGGCTGAGAGGTTAAGTAATCCCAGTCACACAACTATTAACTATAGTCTTCAAATAGCTGTGTTCTGTATTTGAAAATGGGAAGATGTAAATTCAAAAACTTTACTGTGTCACTTAGTTTCTCCCTTCCCTTTCTCAGTTACTGTCTGAACTGTTACTCTCTGTGTGAAAGCTGTCTATTTCTTGTCTTTGTTAATGGTGATCAGTGATTTTCACATCAGCAGGCTATCCTATCAGTGCTTCATATATTGTTATCACCAAGATATCCAAGTCTTTAGAACTCATCCAGTTCAATTCATCCTTGTATGAATTAGTAGAAAATTATGCAGGATGTAAAACAAAGGATCTGGACTCAATGGTCAGGGGATGAGGAGATGGAGAGAGAGAATTTGGAATTTTTTTAAAGTGAACTTAAAAAGAGAAAAGGAGCTTGAGCTCTAGGCTCTGCTACATGTGTGATTTGGGGTAAATATATTTCACTTTGTGTAGTGTGCTAATAGATATTTAACAACTAGCTTTCCAAAAAATGCATGACATGTTTTAAGTTTAGTTTATATTATTAATATTTTGTGCATCACTTTCTTAAGTCTAAACAATCAACACAATTAATATCTTATTTATAACACTTGTAAATGCCCACAGTGAAAACTTATCAGGTCTATTGAATAGACATGTGCTGATTACAGCATATCCTTGTCCAGGCAATTATAACTTTATAAAATGAACAGGTTGAAATAAATGAATTCTTAGTTCTCTTCCAATTTTAAACTATGAAATTATGATTCTTCTTTCACATCCCCAGCAAGTGGTCATCTAGCTTTTGCCCACTATTTATTCAGGTAACATCTGCTTTTAGATAGCTCTTATTATTAAATAAGATTTCCCCCCTTCTAACAAGCCTAAATTGGCATCTGCAAGTTCCACTCACTGTTCCTAGTTAGGTCTTGTGAGTTCAAGCAGAAAAAAAAATTAGTAATGTACATAAAGATCACTGGTCCCTGGTGAGCCAGGAGAACGAATTGAAGGACATGAGGTAGGTGGATCAATCATGAATACTGATCTGAAGAGTCCTTTGTATGAGTGAGTAAGAAGGGAAGGTCAATGATATAACTCTAAGTTTGGAGGAAATTACAGAAGGTAAGCAATGACAGAATGGCTAGAGGTGCCTCGTGGGCAGTAGGTCATGAAGGTCATAAGGATGAATCAAAGGATATGCCTTGAGAATGAGGGAGGGCAACTTTCTCTTCTCTCTCTCTCTCTCTCTCTCTCTCTCTCTCTCTCTCTCTCTCTGTGTCTCTGTCTCTGTCTCTGTCTCTGTCTCTCTATATACACACACACAAACACACACATACACACACTTACTTAAAAGGATTGTAAAGTCAGGCCAAAATAAATATATAATTTTACAATCTAGTCTTTTCTTGTTAAAATTTGAGATAAAACAATAAAAATGGCATTTCATGAATCTAGTTTTAATTTGTTGTATTTGTTTTGCTGAAAGGAGTGGATGAGAAATCTCCATTTTTCTTGGCAGTCTCTAAAAAGCAGCCAGCTTCTGGAAGCATATGATATTATCACTGTATAGAAGTCAGCAATTAAGGTTCTCAGTAGGCTGAACTGTATGATCTGTATAGCTTCTTTCAATTACAAAATTCTATGTTCTAAGTAAACACTAATCTCAATTTAGATGAGTGAACTTTCTTGATTTTTTCTTCAAAGTATCTCCTGTAACTTACCCTTTCACTTAGAATTATAATAACTAAAACATGTTTTGGGAGCCAAAAAGATTTTAAATATTCTGCTAAGGTAAACAAAGAAAATTGCATGCTCTGAGAATAGGTTTATCATTGTAAATGATAATAAGTTATTGAGGTAAATCGTTTTTAATTTTGCTGACTATTTGTCAAAATGTTCCCAACTTAGAATTATCTGTTGGGAAACATAGATTGCTATTATAAAACAATACATATAAATTAAGCTGTAGCATTTACCAACCAAAACTAATTGGAAAAATTCTGGAATTTTTCATTTGGACAAGAAATGATTAACAGTAGTGAGGAAAGCTAGCCTTTAAGTAACTGCTCTCTATCTTAACTACTATATCTTTTACTATACCACTCAAAAAGGGGGAAAAAAGAGAATACAAAATAAATTATTTGATTGTTATGTCAGTAACTAAAATGAAGTGTTGTTCAAGAGTGGGATTGAAACTTTTTATTTTATAAGTAACATTTTATCCTTTCCTTTATGTCATCTGTCATGGAAAATACTCGAGTAGTAATGACCCATTGTTTCAACTACTTTTGAAAGTCCAGAGCAACATACCTTTTCTCCTTGAAGGTAAAAAGTCCCCAGTCTTCATTCTAAACTACCAAGTTCTTTATCTTCCCTAGCTTCTACCTATAGAAAAATCCCTAATATTTTCAGGTAGGGGGTCAACAGCTTTTATTCCAAATCAGATATGCCATCTTCCTTGAGAGATTTTTTACAACTATTTTTTTTACTAATAAAGGACTGACAACTTTTCTTAGGCAAGAATTATTTCCTTTCTTTTGTCTCTGATGCCTAGTATAGTAACTGAGATCCATTAGTTGTTTTAAATATGCTTGTGGAATGAATTGAATACTATACACAGCTAAAGGCTCACTCAAAATTTCACTGAATGTCCTCAGATTTTTAAGAGATTCATTATTGATCAGAGCTCTCAGAAGACATATGGCTTATCTTCCAAGGGCACTTCGAAAGTGACCCATATTAAATAGATATTAAAGCTTGATTCCTGTACTCTTAAGCTCCTCAAGGGCCTATGGCTTCTATGCTTCTAAAATAAATTAATGAATGGATTTTTTTCCTTAGGGAAAAGTGATAAAAGCTTATGCTGGTAAGATGTAGTGTTTTGTTCCTTTGGGGATTCATAAGTGAAAACCAAAGCTCAAATTGATAGTTATTTTGGCT
Source organism: Sminthopsis crassicaudata (assembly GCF_048593235.1). Lineage (NCBI taxonomy): Eukaryota > Metazoa > Chordata > Mammalia > Dasyuromorphia > Dasyuridae > Sminthopsis > Sminthopsis crassicaudata. Next base: position 210,974,159 of record NC_133620.1, on the reverse strand, counting down.
TCTAAATTTCTTATCTTGAGAAGAATTCATGTAAAACTTTTCCCAAGTATCTCAGGCAGAGAGTTACATCCTTAGCTCACCTCTGTGAAAAATTTGCAGGAAAAACAAATAAACATATAAATATATCTCACTCTTAGTGATCTCATTAAAGCTAAAAGCATCTCTTCTTTGATACTTTTATTCACCTCCAGTAGCCTTTATGGATTTTTCCAAACTAATAGATGCATTATTTCCACCTACTGGCAAAAAGTATTTCCCTTTGAAGAAAGAATATGTACTCAGGAAGGACTATGGGCCAGTATTTCACTTTGACACTCAATAATGAGAATTTATATTATAATTATTGCTCTAGGATAATCCTGAATATCCTCAGGCTACTTCAGTACTTTAAAAATCAATTTTATCAAGGTGAGCGTAAATGTGAGTAGTTATTAGTGGTTGTGTGATTGAATGGATTCAGGAAAACCTGTATTCAAATGTTCCCTCTGATATTTGCTAGTTGTTTTTTATGCTTCATTCTCAAAGAGGACCGTGACATTGAGGAGGTGATATCATGATATACAAGTGAATTGGATTGAAGTGAGAGAGGGCTACACAAGGTCACCTGCCTTACTTTCTGGGTCTAGTAGCTAGATACAGATCAGGATGACTGGAGATGGCCTCCATGGGGCCAAGGTTTATTGATTGTGTAACACAGGACAAGTCACCTCATCTCTCAGTATTTTCTAGAGCAATAAATTGCAGAGAAGGTACTACATACATTAATAGAGAAAGTTCAACAACTCTAAGCTCTTGATAATAATGCAATTACAAACTTAGTCTATCCCTTTTTATTCATTTCTTTTATATCAGTATGATGCTTGTTGATTCAAGCACATAAAATACAGAGCCTGAAAGAACACACATCTTGAGGGTTGAGTATTCAACACCCATTACAATAAAGCCAAGATGTTGAGGTAGCTGTCTGTTATATGGAGTCTGTTAAAACACTGCATATAAAATTGGATTTTTTTCCCAATGTGTAGAAAAAATTTTGCCAATTTTTTTCTCTCTTCCTTTTTTAAAATTCTTTTTTTAAATAGAGGAAAGGGAAGAAATGCAAAAATATAGGCAATGTGAAAATATATTAAAAAATCAGTTTCTAATTTTAAAAAATGATACAGCCTCATAGCAATCCAAAAAACTTTCTTGTAGAATATATAGGGTAAATCTAAGTGAAATATGTTTAATCACCTAGAACTCACTATTCTCCAACTATTCTGTAGAGAGAATTATAATACTTCAATTTACCAACAACATTAAGATCAAGAGAAAGCTAATGAGACAGCATTTTTAGGACTAAGCTTGGCTCGCTCCACTGTTACATTAACATTAAGACAGCTAATGGGATAAGGGGAACTTTTTGTTATTGAGTGCTTCTGTTTTATAGGGGAAAAAAAGTAAGTAATAACCACATAAGTCGATAAAAAAAGGAACAAAATTTAGGATTTGGAAAATTTAGGATTTTCACTTTGAAATTTAAGATTATTATAATTATTAGTAATGTCATTATTGCTATAATTTGTGACCTTTTCAAGAGAAAAAAAATAGAAGGAAGTAGACGCACATACACAAGGAGTATGTAATTTTACAGAGCTCTTGTGTTGTTGATAGAACTTAAGGAAGAGCACCAGAAAGTTTGGGTAATACTCTGGTGGTAAACTTGCAGGAGGACCTGAACAAGAGGAAAACAGGTTGAATTAGTGTGGATGGATTGTAGTTTGCATCACAGGAAGAAGTACCAACCTTAAGGAGACATAACTCTGTGTGTGTGTGTGTGTGTGTGTGTGTGTGTGTGTATACATCTCTATGGATTATTTGCAATAGATGACCTTGCATGGAGCATCAAAATCCACATCACAGGAAAACTCTGGCTTAGTATTCCTCCCCTTTTCCCCATTTCCCCCTTTCTTTTTTCATTAACCCTTTTACTTTGGAGTTTTGCTTATAAAATCATTTTTTTATTTCCTATTTTTAGTTTCCCTTCTTTGTGTTCCCTCTTAATTAATCAAGTAAATTTTCCGTTTCTTCTCTCTTCCAACTAGCCTTGTTCCATAGATTTAAGGAAAAAAGAGGGTTTCTCTTATTCTCTTCATCATTCATGCTTTTTTGGTCTATTCTAGACTCTCATTCTCTGAGGGTCTATCATTCCTATAATTATCTAGTCTCTGTTCATTCTCTGTATTCCTCATGAAATCAGAACTTCTAAGGTATTCATTCTGGGTTCTTTCCTCTCTACATGTTCTTCTTTTCCATTATACCATATTCCCAGAAGAATGCCAATTCCTGCAGATCACATTAGGATATGGCTCCACAGTAGAATACTACTCTACCCTGCCCTTTATTATGCAACCCAATAGCGATTTATAACCCCAATTCCCACAAAACTTGCTATCATGGATTTGAGTTGTTCTATTCTGCCAATTATTTTGCTTTTCAGGCCATACAGTCTGCTCTTTTAATTCTCAGTTCTTTTATAAACCTCTCTTGAGCCGTGTCTTGGGATTTCATGTGCTTCTCAACTTCCACAGGGTTCCTTGTCTCATCAAGTTGTGTTTCAATTTCCTTTGTTTTACTATATTTATTCATAAATTCCTGAACTAGTTGATCAGACCAGGAATCATATTTCCTTCTGCTGTCAATAATTTCTCCCTTTATCTGTTTATATTTAAGGTTTTTTGAGTTTTTCTTCCCAAGATTTTTGGTAATTTCAGCCATATTTCTGTCTACTTTCCTCCATTGCTCATTTTTCTATTCTTTCCACTTTGATATTTGTTTCCTTAAGTTGGAGCTCAAAGAATCTCATCTTTTTCGCTTGCTGAGTAGCTCACAGTGGTTCATTAGCTTTGATCATTTCCTGAAGTGACTTTTTGAAGAATAAAACTGACCCTAATTGGATGTTGTGCTCTTTCCCTCCGGCTTGGTAGAGTTGGGGTGCTGTATAACCTCATCATGCATGATGTCCCATCTCATATCTATTCATCAGTTCATTGGTCAGTCAGTCTAGAACAGTGGTTTTTAAGCTTTTGTTCTCAGTATTTTTATATTATACAAAACTATTGAGGATCTATCCAAAGGGTTTGTGTTTAGGTAGGTTATATTTATAGGTATTTACCATATTAAAATAAAAACTAATTTTGAATTAAATTTGGATAATTTATTAATAACTATTATAAGTAAATAAAATTCAATTATTAATAATTGAAAGGTTTTAGAGAGCCTTAACCATACTGGGCTATACTTTGAGAACCACTGGGCTAGATCACTGCCATAATGATGCTACTGAAGTTTTGATCTCTAAGCTTCTGAGATAGAAAAAAGGCCTTGGGATGTAAAGTTGAGTTCTCTTTCAAGTCCAGATATTATGTACTGTCCTATTTCCTCTATTCTTCTATTTAACTGCAGAGATCTTTTGCAATGCAGAGCATTGCTAAAGACTAGCATCAGATAAATAATTTGGGAGAGGAAGATCCTTGGGGTTTCTGGCCAAAGTAGAAATGATTGCTATTTAAATTAATCTGAGTCAATAAGGACCCAAATAATGACCAAATAGGATGGCCAATGAGAATCAGATTAGTTTTGGTTTAATGCATGGTCCTGAAGAAAGAAATCTAGCCAGTGATCCCCAAGATATCTTGGAAGCCTTATTTCTAATAGCATGATAAACAGTGAGGATGAAAATGTTGATAAGCTAAAGATAAATTCAACTTTAACCTTCTCTGGGGCTCCAAGTATCCTAGGTAGCTGAAGTTGCTTTATCTTTGGAATATAATTTCTATTTTGGAAGAGTTTCTTCAAAGGTCTTGAGAATAAGAGAAAACATCTTTTTTCTTGTTGATCATGTGACTCAGAAATCTCTGAACACTAATTTTCAAAATTACTTCATCAGGTTCATGCAGTACTTAGTATATGAGTCTAAAGAGACTTTGGTATTCTATGTCCTGTGTAACAAATACCAGACATAGCCCCTAACTTATGAGGGTTTTAAAACACTGTGTGGAAGATGAAGTCATCTATTCATTCATCTAACATTTATAAAACATTTCTTATCTGTTTGTTAGACACTACTCTAACTGCCCTGTGGGATACATAAAGATGAGTAAACACATCATCTGCCATATAGTACAATATACTACCAATAGTACAAGTACTAGTGATTATACAGCAAACCAGTGTTCATTCAAATATCAACTGCATTTAAACTTTGAAGTCTTGGGATTTGGACTCCCTTAAGTAGCTTGTGAGTTGTTGCCTGGAATCATGCAAGAGGAAATATTTTCTTTTCCTAAAGTGGAAATTTATATACTGAGTTCTCTGCCTGAGAGATAAATGGAAAGTCACTTTTTCACTTAAGGTATAGAGGAGCTGTCTCTGGGTGGTACTTTAACATCGTTTCCTCTTTTATCTATTAATTACTCATTTAGCTGTTAGAAAGCTACAAGAAGCAGTTTTAAGATATAACCAGAAAAAAGCTTCATTAGTGATAGCCTGAAAAATTCAGCAGAGCCAAATTAAGCACTCAAGCTGACACTTGGTGGGAAGCCCAGAAGAGTGCCAGTGGGTACCAGATGACTGACAGTGGATGATTGTGCATTTGCCTTCTGCAAAAGTGGCAAAAGATATCAGAGGAAGTTTGATTTTATTCCTACCCACATGAGGGCCTGGAGGTTTTCACTTTTACATGACTCAATCATTTATTTTTCTTTCTACATATGCGTTTATTATCAAAAATTAAGTTTTTTTAGATTCAAATTAGTAAGATGAAGTACTAGTAAAGTCTTGTATTATTCTTTTTTCATGTAGGAAAAAGTATGTATTACTTATTGTGTATTAAATTTGGGGCATATATACAGATAAGAGAGATACAGTCCCTTCCCCCAAAGAATTTATATTCTAAAAGGAGTAAAATTAAGGAACATTATTTTGGTCTGGGAAAGAACAGGAATGGTGAATAAAGCTGTAGGGGAGTTGGTTGAAATTCTTATTCCTGTTGCATTGATTTGATTGCTATTCCCAGACCAAAAAGTACCTTATGGTGGTGGTCATTTCAAAACTGATAAGCTTACATCTTCCAGGACATAATCTTTGGAGGTTTTGTCTTTGGAGTTTAGCAATAACATGGGGGCAAAGCAGTATCTCAGGAAAATTGCCATGAATCTAAATTGCCTTAGACAAGCCTTACTGAGTTTCAGTTCTATGATTCTTATTATTGCCAGAAAAATTTCCCTTGCTACATAAATTATTAGATACTTTAAAAAATCTTGTATTTATTGTCTCCTCCACTAACACCCTCTTCTATACTTTATTGTAGGATAGAGGTAACTGTTTTTAGGAACTGTGACAGTGGAACTTAAGTGTTGGGAGAATCTAACAATCTAGAAAGACTTTGCATTTTCATTTTTGTACAACTAGTTAAGTTGTGTTCAAATTTGGATGTCATGCTTTGGGAGAAATGTTAATAGGTTAGAGAGCATTTAGTGGAGGGCAGCCAGGAATATTTGACTTCAAGATCTTGTCATAGGAAGATCCATTGGCTTGCAGAAGAAAAGGGATACACTATCTACCTTCAAGAGTTGAAAGATTGTCATATGGCAGAAGGGAATAGACTTTTTCTGCTTAGACCTCGAAGGCTAGATCTAGGACCCCATGGATAGAAGTTGCAAAGATGAATATTTAAAAGAATTTAAAAATGAAAAGAAATTTCTTACAAGTTAGTGCTATCCAAAAGTGAAATTGGTTGCTTTCCCTCTTCTTCCCTCCCTTCCTCTTGTGAAGCCTTCAAGAAAAAAGTTTATGATCATGGTCATGTTGAAGGAAGGGATTCTTATTCTTCTCTAAGTTGGACTAGACTCTAGTTCCTTCTAACTCTAAGAATCTGTTTAGTACTTACAAAGCAGTGTATGACTAAAATTTAGAGAGGCTCACTCTAAGTGAAGCATAACTTCATTATGATGAATTTTTAATCAGTGCAACTCTTGAAAAGCCTGTTAAGATATAGGGGACTTGTAGGGGATATAGGGAATAAGGAGTATCAAAATAATAAAATCATAGATCCTTCATATATTGATTTACTTGTTACATACCAGTACAGTAGGGTATCTCATAATTTTCCAAGTGTTGTCTGATGCCCTTTAATGATTCAAAACAGCAAATAGAATAAAGTTAAGTATGGATTTTATCAATTGACTGTTATGTAAACTTGAATAGATTAGTGAATCTCATAGTGCTTTGGCTTCCTTATCTGATTTCCTCCTACCTAAAAGAAAAACAGTGAAAATGAAGACATATGTAAACTGCTTATACATATGTATAAACATGATATATGCACAGATAGATACATATGTGTATATATATATATATATATGTATATATCAAAATCATCCCAACACTTTTGCATTGCATTATTTTTTTGCCATGTAATGTAGATTTGAAATGTAGATTTTTGTGCCATCTAGAATTAATGTACAAATTTTGCAAGACCAACAGTACATTCATATAAAATATATTATAGATGTAGAATTACTTTCTTTTTTCAACTAAGGGGGGGAAATGGGTTTGACTGAAGAATAAGAAGGCTGATGGAATTTTTAATTCATTGGAAATTCATTTGAGTTGGAGTGGAGGCAGCTGCTTCATTATAAAAGCAGCATCTAATGATTAAGATGGATACTTTATTTTAAATAATCCTTGGAGCCAGACTATATGCCATGATTCTATTTAGCATCTTTATAAGATTCTGATTCACTGAGAATTGTTTATACTTTTGGCTTATCTAGACGTTTATTGAATAGTTACTTTTAATTCACCCATCTGGTGTTGATTTGATTCCTAGTGTGGCCACATGGCATTGAAAGGTTGAATTATATTAATTTTTTTCCTATTAAAGAGGTGGGATTGTAATGGAACTGATTTTCATGTGTGGCTTTTGAAATCAGCCTTATTACATTACATTCACATCTCATTTGTGCAACTCTTTCTGATAATGCTACTGTCATGGATGTTGGCTAATTTGCAACTCTGATCTGATTGGTAGCTAATAGTGAAAATATAACTCTAAAGGCAGTTATAATTTATCCTTTTTATAATTAATTGCAGTGGGGCTTACAGATTGTTTTGAGAGAAGCAGGTTCAAATATTTTGTTTGGGGTTTTTTATTTTTTCTCTCCCACTTTTAATTTCATTTTGTACCACCTGAACACCATGAAAAAATATTTACACAACCTACACATACTACAATTCTCTTCATGAACAAGCCATTTTTATGACAACTGAAGATATTTTTATTACATTGAAAGTGAAATACAAGCACATAAGCAAGGTTTCAAATGACTAGAAATTTGCTGATTTTCTCATTATTTGAAAAAGTTATTTATTTTCATGTACCTCATTAAAAATTCTTTGTTGTAGAGCCAAGAAACTTTGCATATAGCTCTTTGAGTCATAGTAACCCCCCAAAAAGTTATTTTATGGAGAAATATATTGATATCTGTGGAACTGGCCCATTGAAATATTCTGGCTAGCATACATTCATTTGAACCAGTCTGTTTTGTCTTGATGAGAGGAGGTTTCCAATGAAATGGTTGCTTAGCAACTAATCGAGGTAGCTGAAACAGTCTGTTAGTCTGGGTTCTTGCCCACAGTTTTTGTATGACATGATGGGTGAGTGACTCAAGTTTGTGCTATCTGGCTTATGGAATGGAAAAAGAACCGAAGACAAACTCTTCTGGTGGCCTGGGTTCCCATATTTCAAGTGCTCCATTCCTGCATGTCTTTCTTTTTGGAGGAAAAAAAATTCTTACTTGAAGGGACCTCAGCAATCATCTAGTCAAAGCTCATATTTTACTGAACATGCAAGGGCCACCATAGTCCTAGGCTTGAGTCACCATAGTCTTCGTCTCTCTTTAGTTCATGATCATGGCGCCATACTGGTGCTTGTTGTTGTTGTTAAGTATATGCCATATTTTTAAAGCTGCCAGACCACTATGAAACTGAGAGTTTTTTGTTTTTTTGTTTTGTTTTGTTTTTTGGGTTTTTTTACTCATTTTTAAAATTAATTTTATAATTATAATTTTTTGACAGTATATATGCATGAGTATTTTTTTTATAACATTATCCCTTGTATTCATTTTTCCAAATTTTCCCCTCCCTCCCTCTACTCCCTTCCCTAGATGACAGGCAAATCCCATACATTTTTTACATGTGTTTACAATATAAATATAGAGACAAATATATGTGTGTAAATCCAATTTTCTTATTGCATGTTAAGTATTGGATTCCGAAGGTATAAGTAAACCTGGTTAGATAGCCAGTAGTGCTGATATTTTTACATTCAATTCCCAGTGTTCCTTCTCTGGGGTGTAGTTGTTTTCTGTCCCATCATTGATCAGCTAGAAGTGAGTTGGATCTTCTTTATGTTGAAGATATCAACTTCCATCAGAATACATCTTCATACAGCATTGAAGTGTACAGCGATCTTCTGGTTGTATTCATTTCACTCAGCATCAGTTCATGCAAGTCTCTCCAAACCTTTCTGAATCCATCCTGCTGGTCATTTCTTACAGAGCAATAATATTCCATAACATTCATATACCATAATTTACCCAACCATTCTCCAATTGATGGACACCCATTCATCTTCCAGTTTTCTAGCCACTACAAAAAGAGCTGCTACAAACATTTTGGCACACACAGGTCCCTTTCCTTTCTTTAGTATTTCTTTGGGATATAATCCAAATAACAGCAATGCTGGGTCAAAGGGTATGCACAGTTTGATAACTTTTTGAACATAGTTCCAAATTGCTCTCCAGAATGGCCGGATTCTTTCACAACTCCACCAACAATGTATCAGTGTCCCAGTTTTCCCACAGCCCCTCCAACATTTATCATTATTTGTTCCTGTCATCTTAGCCAATCTGACAGGTGTGTAGTGATATCTCAGAGTTGTCTTAATTTGCATTTATCTGATCAGTAGTGATTTGGAACACTCTTTCATATGAGTGGATATAGAAAACTGGGAGTTTTTTAAAAACAATCCAATTCTGCAGTCTCTGCTCTAGTCCAACTACTTACTTTTTCTGGTGGTGTCTGCTCTCCTAGTAAGTTCTCATTCTGATTGTTTCCTGAATATAGATCTTTTCTGCTTTAAAACTTCTAGTCCTTCCACTTAGCTATCTTTTTTGTTGTGATGACATCTAGTGTGCTTCCCAGTATACTATCCTAAGGAAATTGAAATTCTGAATTGCTTGTCATTGGGATTGACTCTTAGGGACCTACCTGAAATGTCATGGCAATTGTAGTTCTCAATGGGTTTCCTTTTTGTAAAACTCCTCGGGAAGTTCAGGCATTGCTTTGACTGAACTTAAGATATTTCCTAGCTTTTTGATCCTGGGACAATCTCTATTTACCTCACTTTCCTCAACTTAAAAATAAAAATTATGATAGTAACTACCTCACAAGTTTGCTGTGAGTAGCAAATAAAATAATATTTATAAAGTATTTAACATAGTTCCTGGAAAACAGATCATATAGAAATGCTTATTCATCTCTCCCCTTTCCCTTCCTCACTAAATGGAAGATAGAGGGGAAAACTAAAGATGCAAGATGGGGGATCATTGATGAAGCATAGGCTGTGGCCAGGAATGTGATCTTAAATATTTAATAACCAGCTTTCCTCTATCTCTGTGACTTGTCTCTTTTTTGTCTGTCTGTATAAAGATATACTTTAACATGTTTAACATATATGAGACTACCTGCCATCTAAGGGAGGGGGTGGAGGGAAGGAAGGGAAAAGTTGGAACAGAAGTGATTGCAAGGGACAAGAACATGAAAAAAAAAAAAAGTCTTAATCTTTTTTATTTATACTTTCTTAAGTCTAGAAATCATCAAAACAAATCAAACCCTAATTTATGTTTGCAGATTTCCAAGTATATATATATATATATATATATATATATATATATATATATATATATATATATATATATATATATATATACATATATATATATATATACATATATATGTATATATATATATATATGTATATATATATATAATATATATATATATATATATATATATATATATATATATAATAAATATAAATACTTGGCTTTACTATATCCCTAGATAAAGTAACTCCCTTCTACCTTAGACATTTGAAGGAAGGATAAAAGGTAGATAAAGAAATATTAATCAATAAACATTTGTCGAGCCTCTTACAAAGAGAGACTTCAGAGCTATAAAGATGTAGAACAGGAGGCTTCAAGTAGCTCAAATCAGATTGTTTCAATATTCACAGTAAAGTAGGCAAGGGGAGGAACAGGGAATTTAAGGAGGGAAGAGAGTAGCCTCATTGTAAAAATGAAGAAATGAGGATGATTATATGCTAAATACTACACTTAAGTTCACGTAAGTAGTACATAGCATACCAAGATTTCTTTATTCTAGCCATTGTAGGTGTTGTGATAGAAAACCAATAAGTAAAAAGTAAATGGATTCCTATGTAGTGAGGGCATAGCAGAGATTATGTATCATATATTTATAGTCGACATAATCATATTTTTTCATGTCCCTCTCATAAAGTCCTTTAATATGGGAACAGGATCAGAGAAGGTATGGATTAGGAGTTACCATTAAGGGTTATCGTGGCAAAAAAAACCTGATAATACAAAGTTGAGGTGACAGGCGAATGAAAGAGAATTATCCTGATCATGGGATCGAGCCAGAGAAGGAAAGGAAAATTAAGCTAGAGCAGGCCTGATAGACTGGAAGAATAGGAAAAAATCAGGGGGGGGGGGGGCAAAGGCCATCAGTCTAAGGAATAGGTATGATAGGATGAAGTAAGTGGGAAAAATAGAAAAATGGGAAATCCATAGAGGGTTATTTCAAAGTTCATTATTTTAGATGTAGTACAGTTTTTAGTAATTGGAGATCTAGAGTATAACCATATTATTGTGGGGTAAAGATAAAATAGAGTTATCGTTTATAAGACTTCGGAAATTTAAGAACAAGATGCTAAAAGTATCATCAATAGGCATATTAAATTCTTTCAATTATTGTGGGAGAAGGGATGAAAAAAACTGAGCCAGCTTCCAAAGTTTTCAAGAAATGTGAAGTTACGTCCTGAAGATGATAAAATGGGAAAGATTGGTAAGCATAATGGTATAACTTGCTGCTGGATTTAAGAAACAGGGAAGAGACTTGCACTCATAGGAATTTTCCTGTTTTTAATTTATTGATATCAGAACAAAGGATTGAATGAGAACATTTATCAGGATGTTTTTACCACCTGGATTCCTATTGTCCTAATTCAGTACTGCAGTACTGCAACACAAGTAACATTCAACTAGGAGCCAGTCAATTCTGCTGGGACGATAGAATAGCCTTTGTGGCTTATAGACATTAGAATTTATACTCTCCCGGAGTAAACAAAAGGATCCAATTTGTTTTAGAAATGTAAGTGAGAAAACTCTAGACACCTTAAACTACACAAACCATGATTAAATCGGGAGTAGGTTATGCATAAATTAGATAGGGATGAATACACAGATTGGTACGGTTTCTTTTACTGTTTCTGTCTTTATGTTCCTTTTCCCTTTGAGAGAAGAGATCTAGGCTGATAATACTTGATTCATGTAGTATTTTCGAATGGTATGAACTTCAAAAGAGAGAGATCCAACTTTAAAGTTGAATGCTTATAGATGAGCAATGGCTTGGAAGTAAAATGTGGAGTAAAGAGTTGTATTGACTTTACTTTTAGATCCTATGATATGGGAAGAGGAAGTATTAGGGGGAAGAGTATTGGTCAGTATCAGAGTAGCAGCATATATGAAGTTCTCAGGGGAAAGTCAGCTTTCAGTAAATGAAACATGGTGGAATATATTTAAGAGAAAGATGTTCAAGGTGAAGGAGTGCTTACTTTCATTGGAATAGAGATTTCAAAAGGCATTATGAAAATGGCAGGTAGAGGAAGATATTAGATGGCTAAATGAATGTGTGAAGACAGATATTGTAGCAGGATGTGTGTGTGTGTGTGTGTGTGTGTGTGTGTGTGTGTGTGTGTGCACATGCACGTGAGAGAGAGAATGAATCAGAGAAGGGGAGAGAGAGACAGAGAGAAAGAGAGATAGAATCAGAGGGAGGGAGAAAGAGAAAGAGGGAGGGAGAGAGGGAGAGAGAGAGACAGAGAGATAGAAAAACAGAGAGAGAGGGGGAGAGAAAGACAGGCAGAGCAAGAGAGAGACAGAGAAAGAGAAGAAAGAAAGAGAGGGAGGGAGAGAGAGAAAGAGAGATGGAAAGAGAGAGACACACACACATACACAGACTATATATACCTTCCTCTTGCAAAGAAAGGTAAAATAGGAAATAGTGGGCATGTCCAAAATATTAGGTTTAATTGTCATCATCATCTCAAGAAAAAGATGATAAAACTGGAGGAGGTCCAAAGAAGGGCATATAGAATCATGATGTTGTTGTGGTTAACCTGTATGGCAAAAATACCATAGTTAACCTTAGACCAAGGTTTATCCAAGCAGTTTTTGTCCCTGGATAGACTATTCTACTGTCACTTCCCAAGGAAATGGAGGAAAAGGATTTCTTCTAATGACCATAGCTGTAGTGCTCCATAACCTTTCTATATTTATCCACTATTCTTTAGTAGCTCCCCTCTCTAGTAATTCTCCACCAAAACAAATATACAGACTTCCTTTTACTATACAAAATCTATCTCCTTTTTTGAGGTGAAGTGGATTGGGCCTATGATTTCTCTGGTGTAGGGATGTCCCTTGTGGGAAAATTCCTTTCCATTAATTCAGATCAGTTGTCTGCAACTTAGGATTTTATAGGGTTGCCTGAAGCACTGAGAAAGATGATTTGTCCAAACTACAAAAAATACCCTGCTACAAATGAAGTCTGTTTATCCTCAAATGGATCTGTGATTTTATGAATTTGGAAGTTTCCTCCAATGATATAGAGGCTTGTCTGCTCAGCCTGGGTAATTCTTGTTCATATTTTCCCATAGGGAGGGCTTCCTGTCTCTGACATTACAAGGTAGCAATGGAAAATTTGGGTTGTTTTGAGTTTGAGAGACAGCATGCTGTAATAGAGAGAGTATTGGACTTGGAATAAGGAGAATCTAAGTTCAAATCCTGTTTCAGATGCTGAACCCTGGGCAGGTCATTTAATGCTTTTTAGCCTCAGTTTCCTTTCCCATACAATGAATGGATTGTATTTGTCTTTGGAGGTTCCTTTCAGTTCTAAATCTGTGAACTTATAATAGTGATGATGGTTTGGAGTCTAGATAAGTGGAGATTCATTGTATATTTTATCTGTGACCACCTTAACTCTATAGTTGCATATGGTTTCTGAATATAAAATGTATTTAAGCAGTCTCATATAATAAAGATAAATACCTATTATCTTCTTATTTCACTTGATTTCCATGATGGAATAAAGTTTCTCTGTCAGTTTTTTTAAAAATTATTCTAAATTTAACAAACACCTCCTCATGAACATTTACATATACAAAATAAAACATAGGAGAATTATATGAGAATCTATGAATCTATATTATGACAGCTTGCATTTAACATGTTGTTTTCCAAACTATTCTTAACTGTTTCCTTCTGAACTTCCTTATGTTCTCTTCTGCATATTTAAGGGGGGGAAAATCAAACTTTAAGGCCTTATTTTTTCCCTCTTTTTTTCCTCCTTTATTTTGGGGAGGGACACAACAATACTTAGCTCATCTCTTTCCCCTGTCAATCTGTTTTATAGTAGGCTAACCTATATGAGGTTGTATCACTTCCTATGATATTATGTCAGTTACTATGACTCAGAAAACCATGATCCATATAGGTATTCTTAGTACTCAATCTTTGCAATTTCTATATGAATTTTAGGAAGGATAACTCACTATAAATCCATATCTGTGGCTTCTACATGCTTTTGCAATGGATTTAATTCCCACAAATAGAATTTTCAATCAGAAACATTTATGGTGGCACCAGGTCACCATCAATCAAGGGCAAATCATGACAACTGTAAATTTCACCAAAGTCAAGACAGTCCTGTAGGGTAAAACTACATGCTAGGAGCTATACATATGCAATATTGGTTTGTAAATGGGCTCCTGCAGAACACTGAAACTCCATACATCACATTTCTTTATCCGCACTCTACTTTGGTGTCATTTGTCTTTCTGAACAATTTAGTCCACAATAGTTCGTGTTTCTTATTACTTTATCTTTAGTTTCTAGTTGTTATCCCATTGTCTAAGATTTCTAATATATTCTTTCTTTAGTATAATCAGTCTCCCTTGGTGAAATTTCTAATCTTTTTGGAAATGAAGAGCAACTTAAATAACAATATTGAATTTCAAAGATTATTCTTGATTGCCTTATGATTGCCAAGATAAATCATAAAATAAAAATTATATCTGCTTAAGCTTTTCTTAATTTAATTCTTTAATAGTAACTTAGATCTAACATTGTTACTACATACAACTATTACTAAATCTCACTGATGTTAGAATGAAATATCTTTTAACCTTCTGTATAGTTGATTAGCTCTTGTTTTATATGATTATTCACTTTAACTCCCAAATTATCTATTCATGCTTATAATACTATATATTAAAATCTTTTGGGGATAGGGAACAAGACTCTAAGCTTAAGACAAATTTTTTCAGTGAAAAAACAAGTTCTTAGTATGGAACTCTTAATGGTATGACTACATGCTTCAACTTCAATATTTTCCTCTTTGTTAAACATTTTTATTTATTTGACAGTACCATATGCTATCATGAAAAAAGATGAAATTTTGTGTAAAAATGAATGAATGAATACAGAACAGAGCACTATGTTATGCTCAGAAGGAGAGAACAAGATTAAAAAGATATGGTTCATTGCTTCAAGAAGCTTACAATGCCTTTGGCCACTTTTCTCTAATTTGCATTCTCTTTGTTTTAATATATGAAGCTCCAGGATCCATATTAATGTTAATCATCTGAGGAAGGTTGAGTACCATGTTAGATAATATTGGATATTAATTCCTGTGTGAATCCCTCTGATATAATGACCTATTGCCAGTGAGTCTTCCCCTGTGTACTCCCATAACTAGCTACTTTTTCCAGACTTCCACATGAGTAAAGGAAATTTCAGTCCTTTTCTTGAGCACTTGATTCTCCCTTCTTTCCTTCCTCCCTTTCTTCCTTCTTCTCCTTCCTTCGTTCCTTCCTTCCTTCCTTCGTTCCTTCCTTCTTTCCTTCTTACCTTCCTTCCTTCCTTCCTTCCTTCCTTCCTTCTTTCCTTCCTTTCTTCCTTCCTTCCTTCCTTCCTTCCTTCCTTCCTTCCTTCCTTCCTTCCTTCCTTCCTTCCTTCCTTCCTTCCTTCCTTCCTTCCTTCTTCTTACCTTCCTTCCTTCCTTCCTTCCTTCCTTCCTTCCTTCCTTCCTTCCTTCCTTCCTTCCTTCTTTCCTTCTTACCTTCCTTCCTCTTTCCCTTTATTCTTTCTTCCTCTTCCTTTCTTCCTTTTTCTTTTCTCCTTCCCTCCTCCCGACATCCTTCCCTTTCTTCCTTTCTCCCTCCATCCCTCCCTTTTTTTCTCCCTCTCTCCTTCTCTCCCCTTCCTCCTCCCTTCCTTTCTCCCTGTCTTTCTCCCTCCCTTCCTCCCTTCTTCTCTTCTTTCCTTTCTCCTTCCTTCCCTCCTTCCCTCTCTCCCTCCCTTCTCCCTGCCACTTTCACTCCCTTCCTTCCTTCCTCCCTCCCTCCTGTACTTTTTCTTTCCACAGTAGCTCTTACAATCCACAAGAAGAGGCCCATAACATTTCACTAAGAAGTAGCATCAGGGTATTGGAATGTGTGTTCACTTGAACTTCATGAACTCAGACAGCCCTCTGGTATCAGGTTGTGACATAAACTCCAGTAATTATTTTCTCTTCTTGATATCTTCTAAGGTCAAGGTCTTTCCTGTTGAAGCAAGATTCCAAATGTGTGAATCTCAGGATGTGAAGTAAATGACTTTTAATATATTTTTCTCTTTTTATTAGAAACCTAAATGTGTTCTTTCAAAAATGTAACACATTACTAAAGTTATAACATTTCTTTCATTGTGGTGTACAATGTAGAAAACTCATTGCCAGTAGTAACAGTAGTTAATCCCTGCCCCTAATAGGTATATCCAGCTTTTTAGTGAGGAGATATTTTCCATTATCCTCAAAGTTTTGAGGTGACTGCACAAGGTGAGGGAGGACATGCAAATCTGTGGTGACAGAAGTTCCTGAGGTGAGGGTAAAGATGGGGAATTTGAGGGTGGAGTGGGGGACAGTGGCAGAGAGAAGCCATAATATTAGTAATATCTTGGAGATTTACCACATAAAGCTTTAAGATCAACCAATATATCTCAAGTCTCTTTGTTGATGGGGGATCAGTGACAGACCATTTTGTACTGTTTCTGAAAGACTTTCAGAAAAGCAGATGTAGTCATCTCCCTTGGTAACCTTCTCCATTTCTTAATAACCTTTGCTCTCAGAAAGTTCTTCTGCTTAATTAACCCAGATAATTCCTTGTGCAGTTTAAGCCCAATTCATTCTTCTTCTATTTGTAAGGGGAAATGGAGAACAGCTGGTCACCATTCTCTATAATATGCCAAATGTAATTACGGCTTGGGCGCATGATCAAGCATAAGATAAAAGTGGTTTGGGGTGAATGAGTATTATTTCAAGCTTAACCATCTATAATAATAAAAAGGAAATGGAAAATAACTCTCATTTCTTTCTAGTGTTACCAAGCAAAAAATCTCTAATACCTGAAAGTAACTCTTTCAATTTGGCCTTTGATTTTTTTAGATTTTTAATGACACTTCAACAGAGTGTAAGCTACAAGAGATTTCTCCCCACAATGGGTTTTTACATAAACAGAATTCATTAAACTTTAAAATGAGTTTCACCTAGAATTTTCCATTCCATCACTTCCTACACATGCCAAATAAACAGGTAACTAGTACATTTCCTGTGGGGCCTGGACTATTTATTTGTAATGAAGTGAACTAGTGATATAAAACATGCAGAAAGCCAGGACATGAATATTAAGAAGTTCATGGTAGATTTGCATGTGGATGTCACTTAGGTAGGTTCTCGTTCAGTCTAATATTAAGAGAATGAATTTTTGAACAATGGCATAATAGATTTAAGGTGTACTGATGGCATGAAATCAAATCTGCATTGTTTGGAGTTTGAATGTGTTTATAGTAGCAGTCACTTCTGTGTGAAAAAATCTGACACATTTTTGTCTATAATCAGTAGATTTAAATGGAGATTGATACTTGATATGTTCATGGAACTATGATTTCATCGGTGATAGGACTATATTGCAAATTGTAGTTTGGGCCACACTACACTTTCTCATGCAGTTATTGTTCATGAGTTCCTCCTGTAAATTACCCATAAAATACCTACCCATTTCACTATAGTAGGAGTTCTTGAAATTTTTGTCATGAGGGTTTTCTGTTGGCAGTTGGTTGAAGCTTTTTAAGAATGTTTTATTTAATGAATTAAAGTAAAATACAGTGTTACAAAGAAAGCCAATTATCAAAATGTAGTTATATACCCATGTGCATGAACACATACAGATACACACATACAAGTAATCCAGGCTAGAGACATCTCCTGAACTATAGGATTTCTTTTTCTTTTTTTTTTTTTAAGTGTCTTGAATAAATATGTATTATTCAGACTTTTCATCATTATCTCATTCTTAGCATATGATGACTATAAATACACAAAGATCCTCAGTTGTCTTTTGTGTTGTTTCTCCTGTATAAGGGATCACTGTCATGTAGTAATCTATAAGGGTGTTTTGTTTTCCTTAGCTCTTTAGTATTTGCTTTCTTGATATCTTGACTTTTCAATATTTGCTGATGGTATGAGAATACTTTACTATTTAGCTGTCTCACTTAGTGCCCCTCTATCTGCTCTGGTTCACAATTTACAGTGTGTGTGTGTGTGTGTGTGTGTGTGTGTGTGTGTGTGTGTGTGTGCGCGCGCTCTCAAAGCAGAGTTATTGTGGATGAGAACCACCTAAGGAAGGTGATGTCTCTAGTAAAATAATTTAAATGTTCATATTTATATAGTACATTACACAAAGTACCTTCTGTTCTGGTAACATAATTATGTCCTTTAAATAGTGCAATTATTATTATTTATTTTTCAGGTGAAAAGTTGAGGCTTAAGTTAATGAATGAATAAATAATAATTTTTATTATTATTCTACTCTATGCCATTGTGCCTACTATTCATACTTCTGGTCCAAATATAAAAATATACAAAAATACAAATATAAAAATAAACAGTCCTTGACCTCAAAAATTTATCTTTTAATAGAGGTAAACAACATATATAAGGGCATGATATTCAAGGAAAGGAGTTTTGGCTTAGGAGGTCAGATATTAATTGATGTGATGTGACATATTACTCAGGTTGAGTCTAGTATTGTACTTGTAATACAGGGTATTTTCAGTAGGATAGACCAGAAGTGTAGAGATGTCACTTATAAGTCTCTTATTCATACTTTTACAGTTCTCTGTAAGAGAGGAATTTTTAAAAATTTGTGTTTAAATTTTTAAAATGTCTTACTTATTTAGTGTTCTTTCTTTCTAAATTTTGAGTTCCAAATTCTCTCCCTCCCTCACACCCCCTGAGAAAGCAATCAACATAATATAAATTATACATGTGAAATAATATGAAACATTTCCATCTTAACCATTTTTTTAAAAAGCAAGAAAAAGAAAGTGAGAAAAATTATACTTCAGTTTTTATTCAGAGTTTATTAGTTTTATTTCTGGAAGTAGATAACTTTTTAAATCATAGGTTATTTGGAATTATCTTGATCTTTGTATTGATCAGAGTACCCAGATCTGCTACTGTCCACAGTGGTCTCCTTGTTCTTCTCACTTCATTTTGCAGCAGTTTATTTAAATCTTGTTATGTTTTTCTGAAACCATCTTCTCCTCATTATTTCCACAGCACATTAGTAGTCCATCACAATTTGATGACACGATTTGTTAAGCTACTTGCCGGTTTCTAATTTTTTGATACTGTCACTTCCATTTTCCAGTTATGACTAATGTTTTCCTTTCAATCCTATTTTCTTCTGTTTTTTTTATATCTCCCTCTCTCTTTTTAAAAAATTCTGTCTGTCCTCTAAAGGCCATTTTGCTTCTAACCACTGCCTCCCTTTTGTCATCTTCCCCCACCTTTGTTTATTCCCTTTCTCCTATTTTCCTGCCTGGCACATTATATTTCTGTACACAACTGAGTATATATTTATATTCTTCCCTCTTTGAACAAGTGATGATGAGAATGAGGTTCAAGAATTGCCTGACTCCCTCCCACTTACCTCCTCCAGTATAAAAACTCTTCCTTACATGCCTCTTTTATGTGAGGAAAAGTTTCCCATTCTATCTGCCCCTTCCCCTTTCTCCCAGTACATCTCTATTTCTCATACTTTTTTTTCTTTTGTAAATCATTGCAAAATAATCAATTTATATCCATACTCTCTGCCTATATAATTTGTTTCGACTGCCCTAACAATAAAGTTCTTATTTTAATAAAGTTTAACTTTATTGATACTATTACAGTTACTCTTTTATGCTTCTCTTGGGTTTTGTGTTTGAATGTCAGATTTTCTGTTCAGCTCTGGTCTTTCCATCAGGGATGTTTGAAACTTCTCTTTTATATTAAATATCTTTTTCCTCCTGAAGTGTGTTATACTCAGTTTTGCTAGGGAGATGATTCTTGGTTATATTCCTAGCTCCATTGCTCTCTGGAATGTCATATTCCAAGTCCCTCAGTCCTTTAATGGAGAAGGTGGTCTACATTCTGGTCTTTATCTGGGAATGGTCCCTGGTCCCTTGCAGCCATGCTGTGCTTTGGAATTGTTACCAGGGCCCCTGCAACTTTGTGACCAACCTTGTCAGCTTCTCTGTGTTTTAGAACTGCAGCCTGTAACTACATATGTAGAATAAAGTTGCCTGCAATGTCCAGCAGAGGATTTCCTGTAATCCCTTTCTGACCAGTCATTTGATTTCCTTATAGTCTCTGTGCTAAGAGTTCCCAAAATTGCTACTGCTGTAGTCAGTATTGCCATATGTGATAGCTCTGGATCGCCTTCCATTCTGGTGTCATAAATTTCTTTTGCTGATCTCCTAAATTATCTTAGGCTGGAAAATGCCTCATCCTGAATTTTTGTTGGCTTTGCCACTCCAAAATTTGATTTGAGGTATTATTTTAAAATTGTTTGGAAGGGAATGTTGAGAGTTCAACTAGGTTGTCTGTCACCTGCCATCCTGGCTCTGGGAGAGAGGAATTTGAGAAATTTGACAAATCTAACTGCAGATGGATTCTTCCAGTGAACATCCTTATTCTTTTTGTTAGGTTAGCATTTGATTAAATTATTTATGAAATAAAGGGACCATTATCAAGGACTTTAAAAAGTTTTTGTTGCATAGCTTTCACTATTTTGGATTTGTTATAATAGGATTTAATCTCTAGAGTGATACGTTATTACCTTTCTAAACATGATTTGGAAGAGAAGTGGATTTAAAGTTACAACTTCTCATAACATTACCATCACTTGTCTCATTCACACAAAAGATTTAATTTTTTGAGTTAGCAACTGATACAAAAAGCTCTAGGTTGTTAACACTGGGTAATATGTTTGGTTCATTTAATGACTATCTAACCCTTTCATAATTATTCTTTGTCTTTTATTAATTTGGAACCTTTCAGTTCATGTGCCTTTTTCACAAAGCAGAAGTACAAATCTATTTTATTATGTTTCTTAGAGTAAGAATATATTATGTATAGGTGCTTCATCTTGTCTCAGGTACAATCAGGAGAAAAGTATAAAAGCATAGTAACATGTAATGATTAGTGCACAAGAGTTCTGATCCTAATTCTGCCACTAACAGTGCCATTGAGCAAGTTTCTTCTTTGACTTACAGAATCTCAGACGGTGAAGAGTCCTCAGAGACTACTTAATCCAATCCAGACCTGATTGAGAATTCTTTTTACAGTATATCCAACAAATGATCATCCAACTTTTATTTAAGAAACCATCAGCTCTACAGGCAGTCTTTTCTACTTTTAGAAAGCTTTCATGGTTAGAGTATTTCTTTATCTCTGTCTTTAATTTATTCCTTTACAACACTTACCCACCATTTTTAGCTCTGCCCTCCCAGGCCAAACTGAGGTTATTCTTTGTTTTCACCTGAGAGCCTTGAATTGCTAACATGATCTGCTATCCCACCTTCTGCTTTCCTGCCCCATGCCTAGTCTTCTTTTCTACAGGTTACACATCCCCAGCTTCTTTCATCAATTTTCATGAAATATGAACTCAAAGACCTTCTAGTTCTAATATTCTATATATAATTCTATCCAGATAAATTGGAATTTCTGCCTTTGATAAGCCAAAGATGTCTGGTTACACATATGCCTATATAGTGCTGTTAATAAGAATTAAATCTCCATATGGGCCAGAACTTTTTAAATTAAAAAACATTTTTAAGTTAAATTTTATTTTTTTTCTCTCTGCTTTACCCCTTCCCCCCCCCCTTTTTTTTTTTAAAGAGGAAACCAAAATCCTTGTAACAAGTATGCATGGTAAAGCAAAACAAACAACTGTATTGACCATTTCTAAAAATATACATATTTCATTGTGTACCTTTAGCCTCTCTGTGTGGAGCAAGGTAGGATGATTCATCATTATTAGTCCTCTGTATTCATGATTGATCATTGCATTGATAAGATAGGTCTTTGAAAAAAAGTTTTTCACTTTTGTTATAATATAAATTGTTCTGCTCACTTCACTCAGTGTTAATTTATAAGTCTTCCCAGATCTTTCCTTTTTATCATTTCTTATGGTATAATCAAATTTCATTACATTTATATTCTATAATTTATTCATTTGTTTCCCAACTGATGGGCACCCCCTTAATTTCTCATTTTTTACTATAATGAAAAGATCTACCATGAATATTTTTGTACGTATGCTTCTTTTCCTCTTCCATTGAACTCTTTGGGTTATAGGCCTAGCAGTACACAGGTAAATGACTTTGGGGACTTTTTTTTTTAAAGTTCCAAATTGATTTCCAGAATGATTCCACAAATTCAGAGCTCTACCAATTAAGCATCAGTCTGCTTTTTTTTTTCCCTGATGCACCTCAACATTTGTTATTTTTCCTTTTTCCCACCTAGCTTTGCTTATTTCATAAGTTGAACCTCAGAGTTACTTTAATTTCTACTTCTCTATCTGGAACCATGGACTGGTAATATGATTTTATTTAGATTGGAATACTTCCTTTTAATAATCCTGTTTGGAAAAGATAACAGTAAATGTTAAAGAGGATTGGAAAATTGAAACAGTAATGCATTGTTGATGGAGCTGTGAACTGATCCAGCTATTCTGCAGAACAATTGGTAAACTTGTAGTTTAAATAGAATTGCTCTTTCAATCTTTTCCTTCTGGTTTTTATGTGTGAGTGTGTGTGTGTGTGTGTGTGTGTGTGTGTGTGTGTGTGTATACATGCATACATATATAGATATATGGATAGATATAGATGATGTATGTAAATTTATTTTATGTCCTACAACTATGCTGAAGTTACTGTTTCAATCTATTTTTGTTGACTCCTTAGGGTTCTCTAAGTACATCATCATATCATCTGCAGGAGATAATTTAGTTTCTTCTTTGCCTATCCTTAGCCCCTGAATTTCTTTTTCTTTTATCACTCTAGCTAGAATTTCTAGTGCTATATCAATCAAACAGTAATAGCAGTGATAGTGAAGTCCTTGCTTAACTTCTACTTGTGTATTACCTTTTTTTTTGAAAGTAAGCATTTATATAGGAAAACCCAATCCAACCCCCTATTCAGTATTTAATGGCTTCTTCCTAAATCATAGATAGTTATTTTGCAAACATATACTATTGGTCATAAGGAGGACCATGTGAGTGAAGGGTGGGGGGTTGGGAACTTTTCACAGTTCCTTTCCTACTGAGTGTTGATAACTGCCTCTATAAAGACAGAAATATAATTGTTATATTTATTGAATCATGTTAGAAAGAATTTACAACTTTATGTTGTAAATTCATCTATCTATATGTGTGGGTTTCTATCTATGAATCTATTTATTATAGATAGATTATCATTTTGAAGTTGGGAAAGTTTTGCCATAACAGAAACTTAAATCCTGAGAGACACCATGTTTTTAATCAGTTCATTCTTCTTAGGGAACTCTGAGTTCCAAGTTCAAGTATTAGGATTTTGCTTGTGAGAGAAAAAGAAATCATTCATAAAAATTAAATTGATTCAATAGTTTTCAGGGAAATCCTTTACCTTTCTTATGACAAACTACAGGGTCCTAGTGTAGATAGTCTATGAAATACAAAATATCTCTGGGCCATCTGGCTACTCCTACAAACTGTAATCTCAAGCCTATAAACAATGAGGACAAAGTTATTTATAAAAATAAAATGTAACAAAAATGACAGAGAAAGTGAGAGGAGGAAGAAGAAGGAGAGAGAGGGAGAGAGAGGGATTAGATCTAGTGATTTCCTTGATATAAGGAACTCCTTGGTTAGAAAACCCATTCTATTAATTCAGGCTTTGTACTTAAGGTTAAATGACTTACTTGTTCAGGGTAACATAGTTAGTATGTATCAAAGATAAAACATGTTCTAGCTTGGAAGCCAGCCAATTTTTGATTAGATCACAATGCCTCATGTGTATATGTATCGAAATAATACTTATAAACTGTATAAATAATGTATCCTTTCTTTGTAGAGACAGTATAATGAAATTGAAAGTGCTAAATGTAGAGTCAAAAGATTTGGGTTCAAATTTGGCTCTACATTTCCAGACAAGACACCCAGTTTCTCTAGCTGAAAATGAGAGGTCTCTTCTAGCTCTAAACCTGTTTATTCTCTTGGCTTTGGAAATGCATCAAGTACCTCTATCATACTGTTTTCCCCATGTATTTATTTCACCTTGCCTCCCTTCCCACCATTTTGAATATTGTAACTCTCTCTTTTGCTTTTTCTTTTTTCCTCTCAGGCAATGTTCAGTCTTTGTATGGTGGAAAGTGGAGCTGATGAAGTGAATTTACATGGTGTCACTAGCCTTGGTTTAAAGCAAGCTCTGGAGTTTGCATACACAGGACAGGTATCGTATCAAATGCAAATTCAGAAATTTGAAAAATAGATTGCATTGAACCTAAGTCAAATAATCTTCAGTATATGAAATCAAATGAGAAGTAATGTAGCATAATAGATTTCAAGTAGGCTCTGGGGCTAAGAAGACTTGAATTTCTATTCTCTTCTGATGCCTGTTATTTCTGTCGACTTAACTTCTTTATATAGATCTGTATCAGTGAAGGAGTTTTTCTTTACAATATTAGTTCTCTATATGGTTAAAATGATGGGTCTAGGAAAAAATATAATATTCTCATAAATTTGCTTTCCATAAAGTACGGACCTAACACTATTTGAAATCAGTAGTGACATGAATGCTATATACTTTACCTTAATATTTCCAAATTGACTTAAAGTTCTTACTCCAATCTAAAAACTACCTTAAACATTTATTAAACACCAAAGATATGCCAAGCACTATGCTAAATGCTGGGGATTCAACTACTAAAAAAGAAAGGCAGCTTTTGCTTTCAAAGATTTACAATTTAAAGGGGAAGACAACACAAAAAGGGAACAAGAAAGTGGAGGTGGGGAGACAACAAGGGACATCTTATTTAATGGAGTTGAAACCCAGCAGATCCGAGAGTCCAGCTTTTGCCCTCTCTAAAAGATGTTTGGAGGAGTTTGGTACTCTACCTGACAGCCCTCTAGATAGAGAAGAGAGGGTGAGGAGATTGAAGGAGGTGAGTTAGCAACTTGGTGGTGAATTATCTGTATTCTTAGACATATAATTTTATATCAAAGTCCCCTGCCTGTTGTAGAATCCTTTGCTAATAACAAACAGCTCTCATGAAATCTGTCATCCTACCATTTGTCATGTGCATTTTGTTTCTGTACTTTGTTTGAACCCTCTAATAAGGTAGTATTCAGCTATGGTTAGGAGACCTGGATGTGAACCCTGGCCCTGGCAATTATTACCCTGGGCAAGTTATTTAATCTTTTTGTGGACCTTATTTTTCTCATCTATAAAATGAGAATAATATTTTTATTGCCTTACCTGATAAAGAACTGCTTTGAGGAAAGTGCTTTATAACCTTTTTAGAGCATTGTTTAGGGTTGAATGAATATTAACCCAGCATTCACAGTACATTCAAATGTCCCAGATATTAATGCATCTCCGGGCCTGGATGTTCTCCTGAGGTAGCCAGGAAATTAGGCTAAATAATTTTCCTGAGGTTACTTGAGGTAGGAAATATCTAAGGTTAGATTTGAACTCAGGTCTTCCTGGGTGAAGCCTTCCTGACTGTGTATTTGAAAGAGGGGGAGGGTGTTAGTAGCTGAGTTGCCAAAGCAAACTGAAGCTGAGCCACTCAGCTGGAGCTCTCTTATTCCACCTAGACATGTTGGTTAAACTCAGGAGTAGGTCCTCTGTGTTTCTTTATGTCACAGTTCAAAGTCCTCCTTGATCATCAGTTAGATCATTCACCCTTTTGTCACCAGGCTTTACTTAGGAAAGGATCTGTTATTGCTACAAAGATAGTAATCACTCTTTTTCCCTGAAGCTGCCCTGCTGCTGCTCAGCAGCCATTATTCCTGACCTCACATCCCATTAGGATGGATGTTTTCACAGTGGGAAAAAATGTTTGGCCAGTGATTTCCCCCAAAGGTCAGCTTTTTCAGGGGAATACTGAGACACCTGGGGAATATGACAGAAAATGACAGAAGAGACCAAGTAATAAAGCCAGTAACAGAGGGAAGATGGTGGTGAGATAAATTGCTTCAGCATGAGCCTTAAAAGTAGTAGCAAGGACATCCTAGTGTGAAGAGACACCTATGATGGAAAGAGAGAAAACAGAAAAAAGACTTTGTAAGATTGGGGATCAGATCATCTATATTTTAATAGTCCTTGAAAGATCTAGGCTTTCTACTAGTTGTGTGTGTGTGTGTGTGTGTGTGTGTGTGTGTGTGTGTGTCTGTGTGTGCGTGTGTGTGTGTACATGTTTGTGGGCCTTCAATAGCTGCAATATCCTCTGGAATATTTAGAGATGTCTAAAGTTATGTGTGCAAAAATGATTGTCTCTGTACCATGGTCTTTAAAACAATAGGCTATCTTTCTCTTCAGGAACCAAGTAAGCCATACAATCAAACACTGGCTCCTGTACAATGATATAATACAGGGGCAACTTAATAACCAGACTTAAATGTCCAATAGAGGCCAATAAGATTTGCCTTTTAGAGGCAAAAGTGCTTTTTAATATTGTGCTATATCTAAGTAATAAGGAAAGGAGGAAATAAGAAAGAGAGAAGGAGAAAGGAAGAAAAAAGAAAAAGGCAGAAAGAAAGGAGAGAAGAAGAAAAAGAACAGAAAAAAAAAACACAAGAGGATAGAAAGACTAGGAAATTTACAAATTATTTGAAAAAATATTATATCACTACAATACTATTTACTTTGTCATTTATAATACTGTTGAGACTTAGAAAGAGACCCCAAAAGGTTGGGGTTGTAGACAGGTGTCATGAGATGTCTCAAAAGAATTTGAAGGCTTGACTCCATCTTCAAGTCAAAGGGCAAAGTTTATTGTAATTGTAATGCCAGTTGAAGCTGGCCAAGTTCCAAAAGGATTTAGCAAAGAACCTGGAGCAAGAAGACTCATTTATAGGAAAAGACAGAGAGATCCAGTTCTTCATGTCACTGATATGCTAATTTTATGAGTAGTCTATTCACTATTGCCTCAGGCCTTGGTTATCATTGATTAGTAGATTATTTATCTGACAGTCAGCAATATTTGTAGGACTATCCTAAAGCCAAAAGACTTTAGAATCATTGACAGACAGATTGTTAGAACAATAGGACTCTAAAGTCAGATGACCTCAGAATTGTTGCTGTATTTCTCCTAGAAGCAGTACTTCCTTCATTATCAGGATTTAGAAGGTCAGGTGTTGGCATTTTTTTTTTTTAACCAATCTTTTCACCTAAAGTCTCTCTATTGTATGTCTGTTCTAATTTGAACTCTCAAACTAAGATCATTGGGTATCAAGTTTTCAAGGAAAGGACATGAAAATTCTCCCCTCTATACCCAATGGTTATTGAAAAGGCAAAAAAGAAAAATAATTTTTGAGCCAAGTCAATGCAGTTGACTACTATGTCTGTTTGAATGGGTGGCTGGTACTAGCATTTCCAGTTGACATCATAGAGCTAGGTAAAATATAGAGAAACTTCAGCAATTTAATTTCATTGTTATAAGAATTTTCTAGATTAAGACATTCCCTCCACCAGAGCTAGTCAACTTAATTGTCTTTGAAAGCTGACTAGAACATTGAAATGTTAGGGACTTACTCAGGATCACAAAGTCAGCAGAAGTAACAAGTGGTTCATCAGGTCCTTTTATATTATAATTGATGCAAAACACAATGGGGGGACTTCCGGCCAAGATGGCAGCATGGAGGCAGACAATTGCTTGAGCTCCTCGGTTTCTCTCAGGACTTACTTCATGACAAGCCTCGGAGTTAATGCTTGCGCAGACTGAGGGCAGGCAGCCAGAGCAAGAGAGGCAGCTCACACAGTTCAGACCGGAGGGGGGAGGGGTACGATCTCTGCTGTTTCTGTAAAAAGACTTTTACCCCAGTGTGGATACTCCATCTTGGCAGCAAGCCAGGAGCAGCTGAGAAGGTGTAAACACCTGAGGTAAAGAATAAAACCCCAGAAAGCTAGCATCTCTTGGGACCCGGCAACCCCCACCCCCACCGGGAGTGACTCAGGGTGTTCTCAGAGCCCCAGAGTGCAGACCCAGTGAGCAGCTATCGCCTGTCCTGTTAGTGCCTTGCTGCTGCCTCCCTCAGTCTGTAGGGGAAGCCCAGTAAAACCATCCAGCCCCATCGCCCCACCCAGAAACAGACCAATTGTTTCTCTTGTCAATTTGTTTTCTTCAATTCCACTCTGACAAAATGAATAAAAAATTTAAAGGGCTCTAACCACTGACAGCTTCTGTATGGAGAGAGAGCAGACTTCAAATACTGAGGGCACTAAAAGCAGATTGTCTCCAGAGTAAACCTCTAAGGGGGATATGAGCTGCTCCTCAATACAAAAGAATCTCATAGAGGAAATCAAAAAGGCTCTCACAAGACAGCTAGAAGAGAAATGGGAAAAGGAAAGGGAAGCTTGGCAAGAGAGCCTGGAGAAGTCATTCTATGCATTTAAAGGCAGAGTGGATAAAGAAAACAAATCATTGAGAAATAAAATTAGTGAATTAGAAAAGGTAAACAACTCCAAGGAAAACAGGATTAGTGAGCTGGAAAAAGAAAACAGCTCTCTAAAAAATAAAATGGATAAAATGGAAAAAAATTCCATAGAAGAAAAAAACTCACTTAAAAACTCAATTGGACAATTACAAAAAGATATTAAAAAAAGTGAGTGAAGAAAATAAATAATTGAAAATTAGGCTCGAACAAGTAGAAGTAATCAAGCAAAACCAGAAAAACAAAACATTTGAAAAGAATGTCAAGTATCTTATTGGAAAGACAACTGACCTGGAAAACAGAACCAGGAGAGACAATTTGAGAATAATCGGACTCCCTGAAAAATGGGAGGAAAAAAAGAGCCTGGACACTATTTTCCAGGAAATTATCAAAGAGAACTGCCCAGACATTTTGGAAACAGAGGGTAAAATAGACATTGAAAAAATTCATCGATCACCTACTGAAAGGGACCCTAAAATCAAAACGCTAAGAAATATAGTGGCCAAGTTCAAGAACCATCAGACAAAGGAAAAAATACTGGAAGCTGCTAGAAAAAAGCAATTCAGATATGGAGGAGCCACAATAAGGATAAACCAGGATCTAGCAGCATCCACACTAAAAGAATGAAGGGCCTGGAACATGATATTCTGAAAGGCTAAGGAACTTGGCATGTAGCCAAAAATAACTTACCCAGCAAAAATGAGCATCGTTTTCCAGGGAAGAAGATGGACATTTAATGAAATAAATGAATTCCATCTATTCTTGATGAAAAAACCAGACCTATACAAAATGTTTGATCTTCAAATACAGAACTCAAGAGATTTCTAAAAAGATAAAAAGAAATCTTGAGAACTATATTTCTGTAATAAAGATATGTAAAGAACACAGGTATAATTTGTCCTAGAAACTAGAGGTGGAAATCATAAAAATATCATATCATAAAAAAGGTAAAGTGATGGTACTACATCTCATGAAGAGGCAAAGGTAACCTATTATATCTGAGAGAAAGAAAGGAGGGAGATGAACATAGTGTGTATCAATAGACATATTCGATTTATGGTGAAACTTCTTCTACTTCATTGAAAAGTGAGAGGGAAGCAGTAAGCTAAGGGGAAGGCAATACAGAAATTGTGAGAAAAGGGGTAAAATAGGAAGAGGAACTTTAAGGTGGGGGAGGGATACAAAAAAGGGAGGACTGTGAAAAGCAAGTGGTGTTCACAAATTTAATACTGGGTAGGGGGGTAAAAGGGAAGGAAAGGAGAAAAGCATAAGCAGGGGTTAACAGGATGGCAAGCAATATAGAATTAGTCATTCTAACCATAAATGTGAATGGGGAAACTCCCTCATAAAGAGGAAGCAGTTAGCAGACTGGATTAAAAGTCAGAATCCTACTATATGTTGTTTACAGGAAACACACCTGAAACAGGGTGATACATTCAAACTAAAAGTAAAAGGGTGGAGCAGAATCTACTATGCTTCAGGTGAAGCCAAAAAAGCAGGGGTAGACATCCTCATCTCAGATCAAGCAAAAACAAAAATTGATCTAATTTAAAAAGATAAGGAAGGGCATTATAGCCTGCTAAAGGGTAACATAGATAATGAAGCAGTATAAATATTAAACATATACCCACCAAGTGGTGCAGCATCTAAATTCTTAAAAGAGAAATTAAGAGAGCTGCAAGAAGAAATAGACAACAAAACTATAATAGTGGGAGATCTCAACCTTGCACTCTCAGAATTAGATAAATAAAACCACAAAATAAATAAGAAAGAAGTCAAAGAGGTAAATAGAATACTAGAAAAGTTTGATATGATAGATCTTTGGCAAAAGCTAAATGGAGATAGAAAGGAGTATACTTTCTTCTCAGCAGTTCATGGAACCTATACAAAAATTGATCATATACTAGGGCATAAAAAATCAAATGCAGTAAGGCAGAAATAGTAAATGCATCCTTTTCAGACCACAATGCAATCAAAATTACATTTAATAAAAAGCCAGGGGAAAATAGACCAAAAAATAATTGAAAACTAAATAATCTTATACTAAAGAATGATTGGGTAAAACAGCAAATCATAGACATAATTAATAACTTCACTCAAGAAAATGACAATAATGAGACATCATACCAAAATGTGTGGGATACAGCTAAAGCAGTAATAAGGGGAAGTTTTATATCTCTAGAGGCCTACTTGCATAAAATAGAGAAAGAGAAGGTCAAAACGAATTGGGCTTACAACTAAAATTGCTAGAAAAGGAACAAATTAAAAACCCCCAGACAAACAGGAAACTTGAAATTCTAAAAATAAAAGGTGAGATTAATAAAATTGAAAGTAAAAAAACTATTGAATTGATTAATAAAACTAAGAGTTGGTTCTATGAAAAAACCAACAAAATAGACAAACCCTTAGTAAATCTGATTAAAAAAAGGAAAGAGAAAATGCAAATTGTTAGTCTTGAAAATGAAAAGGGAGAACTCACCACTAATGAAGAGGAAATTAGAACAATAGTTAGGAGCTACTTTGCTCAACTTTATGCCGATAAATTCGATAACTTAAATGAAATGGAAGAATACCTTCAAAAATATAGCTTGCCCAGATTAACAGAGGAAGAAGTAAGTAGTCTAAATAGTCCCATTTCAGAAAAAGAAATAGAACAAGCAATTAACCGACTCCCTAAGAAAAAATCCCCAGGACCAGATGGATTTACATGTGAATTCTACCAAACATTTAAAGAACAACTAATTCCAATGCTATATAAACTATTTGAAAAGATAGGGATTGAAGAAGTCCTACCAAATTCCTTTTATGACACAGACATGGTATTGATACCTAAACCAGGTAGATTTAAAACTGAGAAAGAAAACTATAGACCAATCTCCTTAATGAATATTGATGCTAAAATCTTAAATAAGATGCAGGGCTGCTTAATATTAGGAAAACTATTAGTATAATTGACCATATTAATAATCAAATTAATAAAAACCATATGATCATCTCAAATAGATGCAGAAAAAGCATTTGATAAAATCCAACATCCATTCCTACTAAAGATGCTTGAGAGTATAGGAATAAATGGACTATTCCTTAAACTAATAAGGAGCATATATTTAAAACCGTCAGTAAACATCATATGTAATGGCGATAAATTGGAACTTTTCCCTGTAAGATCAGGAGGGAAACAAGGTTGCCCACTATCCCCATTACCATTCAATATAGTACTAGAAACGTTAGCCTCAGCAATAAGAACTGAGAAAGAGATTCAAGGAATTAGAGTAGGAAATGAGGAAATCAAACTATCACTCTTTGCAGATGACATGATGGTATACTTAGAGAACCCCAAAGACTCTGCTAAAAAGCTATTAGAAATAATTCAGAACTTTAGCAAAGTTGCAGGATACAAAATAAATCCAAATAAATCCTCAGCATTTTTATACATTACCAACACAATCCAAGAGCAAGAGATACAAAGAGAAATTCCATTCAAAATAACTGTCAATAGTATAAAATATTTGGGAATATATCTACCAAAGGAGAGTCAGGAACTATATGAGCAAAATTACAAAACACTTGCCACAAAAATAAAGTCAGGTTTAAATAATTGGAAAGACATTGAGTGCTCTTGGATAGGCTGAGCAAATATAATTAAGATGACAAATCTCCCTAAACTAATCTATTTATTTAGTGCTATACCAATCAGACTTCCAAGAAACTATTTTAATAACCTAGAAAAAATAACAACAGAATTCATATGGAACAACAAAAGGTCGAGAATTTCAAGGGAAGTAATGGAAAAAAAATTAAATGAAGGTGGTCTAGCTGTACCTGATCTAGAACTATATTATAAAGCAACAGTCACCAAAATTATTTGGTATTGGTTAAGAAATAGACTAGTTGATCAGTGGAATAGGTTAGGTTCACAGGGCAAGATAGTAAATAAAAATAGCAATCTAGTGTTTGACAAACCCAAAGATCCCAACTTTTGGGATAAGAATTCATTATCTGACAAAAGCTGCTGGGAAAACTGGAAATTAGTATGGCAGAAACTAGGCATGGACCCACATTTAACACCACATACTAAGATAAGATCAAAATGGGTCCAAGATTTAGGCATAAAGAACGAGATCATAAATAAATTAGAGGAACATAGGATAGTTTACCTCTCAGACTTGTGGAGGAGGAAGGGATTTGTGTCCAAAGGAGAACTAGAGATCATTATTAATCACAAAATAGAAAATTTTGATTACATCAAATTAAAAAGTTTTTGCACAAACAAAACTAATGCAAACAAGATTAGAAGGGAAGTAACAAATTGGGAAAACATTTTTACAGTTAAAGGTTCTGATAAAGTCCTCATCTCCAAAATATACAGAGAATTGACTTTAATTTATAAGAAACCATGCCATTCTCCAATTGATAAATGGTCAAAGGATATGAACACACAATTTTCAGATGATTAAATTAAAACTATTTCCACTCATATGAAAGAGTGTTCCAAATCACTATTGATCAGAGAAATGCAAATTAAGACAACTTTGAGATACCACTATACACCTATCAGATTGGCTAAGATGACAGGAACAAATAATGATGAATGTTGGAGGGGCTGTGGGAAAACTGGGACACTGATGCATTGTTGGTGGAGTTGTGAAAGAATCCAACCATTCTGGAGAGCAATCTGGAATTATGCCCAAAAAGTTATCAAAATGTGCATACCCTTTGACCCAGCAGTGCTACTACTGGGCTTATATCCCAAGGAAATACTAAAGAAGGGAAAGGGACCTGTATGTGCCAAAATGTTTGTGGCAGCCCTTTTGGTAGTGGCTAGAAATTGGAAGATGAATGGATGTCCATCAATTGGAGAATGGTTGGGTAAATTATGGTATATGAATGTTATGGAATATTATTGTTCTGTAAGAAATGACCAACAGGAAGAATACAGAGAGGCTTGGAGAGACTTATATCAACTGATGCTGAGTGAAACGAGCAGATCTAGGAGATCATTATACATTTCAACAATGATACTGTATGAGGATGTATTCTGATGGAAGTGGATATCTTCAACATAGAGAATAGCTAATCCAATTCCAACTGATCAGTGATGGACAGAATCAGCTACACCCAGAAAAGGAACACTGGGAAATGAGTATAAACTGTGAGCATTTTTTTTGTTTGTTTTGTTTTTCTTCCCAGATTATCTTTACCTTCCAAATACAATTCTTCCTTTGCAACAACAACAAAATTTGGTTCTGCACATACACACACACACACACACACACACACACATATATTGTACCTAGGATATACTATAAGATATTTCATATGTATGAGAATGCTTGCCATTTTGGGGAGGGGGTGGAGGGAGGAGGGGAAAAATTCAGAGCAGAAGGAAGTACAAGGGATAATGTTGTAAAAAAAAATTACCTATGCATATGTACTGTCAAAAAAATGTTATATTATAAAATTAATTTAAAAAAAGAAAAAAAATACAATGGGGAAGTAGAGTCTTGAAGTTTTTCCTGAGAACTGATCTCTTAGTATTGACTGAACCTTCCTGCCCCTCAGCAGTTTTCATAATGCTAACAAATACCACCTTTTTGAGGTTATTTGCCAACTTATGGTCCAGATAGTCAATAATACTCCTCTATCCCCAATCCTTTTGAATCAGAATAAAAACTGTTCTTTCATGTACTAAATATTGCATGCTCCTTCCAATAAAATAAACCACAAAATATCAGAAAATTTCATAGCTCTCTGGCTTTCAAAGCTGTTGTTGCTAACAGAGCAATTATGAAAATAGCAGGGTGGGTAGAGATCATTCTCTTTTTAAAAAATCTTTTTATTTACCTCAAGATGCAGGATGTGTAAATTTGGTTGGCTTCCTGTTACATTAGGCTTTCCAAAATTCTTAATTCCTCCTTAAGGCCAATAATACTATAGAAAAAGGATTCTTAACTTGTTTTGTATTGTGGGTTCCTCAGTGGTCTGCTGAAATCCACAGACCTTTTCTCAATAGATTTTTTCTGTTAGATTATGAACTCCTTGATTACAGGGATTGTTTTTGCCTTTCTTTGTATCTTCAGTGCATAATACAGTGCCTGGAGTTATAGTTGGTATTTAATAAATACTTGTTGACTTGACTCCACAATATGCATTTAATAAATTGCATAGAAATACAAACAAAACAAGTTATATTGGGATAATTATTAGTATATTAAAAAGTAATCAGATTCATAGAACCCTCATTAAGAACCTTTGCTATAGAGGTAATAAGCCAAAGAAAGAAAGTATACAGAAGAAAACAAAAACAAAGCTGGGTTGTCAGCTTTCCTGTGCATAGCATGTGAGTAAGCCTTGTATTGGATTGTAAGGAAATAATCATATTGTTGTCACCTATATCCATATGCTAAACTTAGCTATGACATAATTCTGCTTACCATAAGTAGATGAAAGTTTTTATATACATATACATCTGTGTGTATAGGATAGAACACAGAGGAGCAGCCTGACATAGAGAACTGGTCTGAGAGAAAGACCTGAGTTCAAGCCTTGTCTATGACACCTATTAGTTGTATGATCCAGGGCAAATAACTTTTGTCTCTTAGGACATTCTAGGTACAACTTTCTATGAATCACAATGATGTGTAGTAATAGACGGTGTTTCATCTTTAGGAATTCGTATTAGCAGTGATATTGCATGTCTTGTATAAATTAAAAAGCAAACAAAATAGATTCTTCTTGGGTTTCATCCAAAGGAATTTATTTGCTGACATACTCAAAGGATCCTGTGAAAGTGGTTTTACCCATTAGGCATATATTTAAATGGCATTCAAGTGAAATTGTGAAATGTAGATAGCTATCATCAAGAGGTTTTTTAAAAATAGCATTTTATTTTTCCAATCACATGTAAAGATAATTT
The DNA here is from genome assembly GCF_048593235.1 of Sminthopsis crassicaudata. Taxonomy (NCBI): domain Eukaryota; kingdom Metazoa; phylum Chordata; class Mammalia; order Dasyuromorphia; family Dasyuridae; genus Sminthopsis; species Sminthopsis crassicaudata. The sequence goes on along the minus strand of NC_133620.1, from coordinate 210,938,784 downwards.
TTAATTTTCTTTTTTTAATAAAATTTTGAGTTTCACATTTTTTTCCTTTCCTCCTTCTCTTTAAGATGATAAGCAATTCGATATAGGCTATATATATGTAGACATGTTAGACATAGTTCCATATTAGTTATGTCATGAAAGAAGAAATGGAATAGGAGGAAAAAACTACCAAAAAAAGTGAAAATAGTATGCTTCAATATACATTCAGGCTCCATAATTCTTTCTCTGGATGTGGATAGCATTTTCCATCATGAGTCTTTTGGAATTGTTGTGAATCTTTGTATTGCTGAGAGACAACAATACAATTGTATTGAGAGCCAATAATGTGAACCTCCCACGTTAAATTCAGGACTGTATCTATGATTGCATGAATCCAAGAAATATCATTCTTGGTTTTCTTACTTATTTGATTTTCCTACTTGTTTTTTATATCTGTGAACATCAACCAGAATTTCTACTAACCATGAAATACATTTAAATCTGTGATAATTTACCATCAATTAGTGTTTCTCTTACTGTGTACAATGTTCTATTGGTTCTGCTCAGTTCACTTTGCATCAGTTCATGTAAGTCTTTCCAGGTTTTTCTTAAATCTACTTATACATCACTTCTTCATCATAAGGATTTTTAAAGGAAGCTTAATTGTGATTTTAAAAAACAAACAAACAATAGCTTAAGGAAAGAAATTTGATTTATGGTGATGCATTGAAACATGGCACTTTGTAGGGAAAGATCACACAATGGAGTCAAAAATCCTGAGTTCAGATCCCATATTTGCTATAATTAGGGAGGTTATTTCTTATCTTTTGAACTTTGGTTTCCTCATGTCTAAACTTGAATTGGACTAAATGACTATCAAGATCCATTCCAAAATCTAAACCTATGATCCTCTGAGGTCATTTAACCACTCACTTTTCTCATGTGAAAAAATGAGTTTTGAATCTTCAACATTAATTTCAGGATTATATCTATGAAACATCATTCTTGGTTGTTTGATTTTCCTACTTGTTTCCTACTGTGAATATTAACCAGAATTTCTGTTAATCATGAAATACACTTAAATCTGGTTGAATTGTAGACACTGCTAATTATTTTTTTTAAATCATTATTTTCATTGTTAATTGATTAGCTATTTCTGCAACCTATGTTAAGGAAAATCTTGTCATGAGGCAAGAGTTGACAGTACAGAGTAGAAATCTGTTCACAGTAACTTGATTTGTACATGTACATCCCTCATGTCTCACTAGAAATGTATCCTCTTTAAAATTTGTCCATACATTTAATAAAATAAGATTTAAGAAGAAGTTAACCTTCCTCTGATTCCTAATACATTTTGTACATTTCCTGGAATATTACATTTGCTGTATTAGCTATAAAATGTCACAAAAGGCTACGATAGTACAATCAATTGATTCACAAGCATTTATTTAGTGCCAGGCACTCTGATGTCAGACATTCAGATACAAAAGTGAGAATGCCTCACTTCAGGGGATTTATATTCTAAATCAGAAATGATTGGCAGCCCTGGGAATAGGTCTTTCCCTACATTTGAAGTGTAGAGAAATTAATAATTACCCTTGTTAGGTTCGCTGATGACAGATGCAAATTCTTAGACAAAATAATCTTTTGGTATAAAGAGCTCAAGTAGCTTATGTAAGAACCACCATGACCACATCTAATAGGTATCTAATAGTGCTTATGTGTTCTTGTTATTACTTTCTTAAGACTTAAAAGAAGAGAGAGAGAGAGAGAGAGAGAGAGAGAGAGAGAGAGAGAGAGAGAGAGAGAGAGAGAGAGAGAGATTCTTTTTATGTCCTTAATGTTGACTTGGATCTTTGTGAGCTGAATGGTGAAATCAAAGGCAATTCTGTGACTATTAGGCTCTTTTAAGAGCTAAAGAAGACTATTTTAGTTCTCTCAGAGTGAAGACATTCACTATTCTGTGAGACACCTTTGGATTTTAAGAATTATCTTTAAAAATGTCTTTTGGATTTGTTCAGAAATCTAGTAAAAAGTCTTAATGAAAAGATTTCAGTTTTATTGTGTATTAGTGATTATGTTTTATATTATGTTTCACTATTAATTTAGCAGCATTTGTTAAATGAACAAAAAACATATTAGTACAGTTTACGTGTGGACATTTGAACATGGAGAGCTAGCCCTTATTTGAGGGCAGAGACCTGAACTCTGGACTGGTCTTCTGCATTGTTTTCAGATTATATATGCCATTTGCATTTTGTACAATACACTAGAGTATCTCCTTTCTTTCTGTTACTCTGTCATTATATCTCACAATGGATGATCATGTGATCAAGATGTTCCAGCTGTGTTCATGTAACTCAGATGGTCAGACTGAACATGATCAGTAAGCATGCACGTTGTAAGCTATCTTGAAATCATTATGGATCATCACATGATCCATAATGGAGAGGAAAAAACAAAACAAAACTTATCTGTTCTCTCCCATAGCAGTATTAAGTCTGTTTTGGGATTTAAATTTATCTTCATCTTATTATTATATTTTAATCTGGCAGATTTTAAAATTAATTTTATAATTCTAACTTTTTTTGACAGTACATGTGCATAGGTAATTTTTTTACAACATTATCCCTTGCAATCACACCTATTCCGAATTTTCCCTCCTTCCCTCCACTTCCTACTCTTAATGGCAGGCAGTCTCATACATGTTAAATGTGTTAAAGTATATCTTCGATACAATATATGTGTGTAGAATCAAATTTCTTGTTGCACAGGAAGAAGGTAGATTCAGAAGGTAAAAATAACCTGGGAAGAAAAACAAAGATGCAAACAGTTTACACTCATTTCCCAGTATTTCTTCTCTGGGTGTAGCTGAGTCTGTCCATCAATTGGAACTGAATTAGCTCTTCTCTATGTTGAAGATATCCACTTCCATCAGAATATATCCTCATAGAGTATTGTTATTGAAGTGTATAATCATCTCCTAGTTCTGCTCATTTCACTCAGCATCAGTTCATGTAAGTCTCTCCAAGCCTCTCTGTATTCATCTTTCTGGTAATTTCTTACAGAGCAATAATGTTCCATAACATTCATATACCATAATTTACCCAACCATTCTCCAATTGATGGGCATCCATTCATTTTCCATTTTCTAGCCACTACAAAAAGGACTGCCACAAACATTTTGGCACATACAGGTTCCTTTCTCAACTTTAGTATTTCTTTGGGATATAAGCCCAGTAGTAGCACTGCTGGGTCAAAGGGTATGCACAGTTTAATAACTTTTTGGGCATAATTCCAGATTGCTCTTTATAATGGTTGGATTCTTTCACAACTCCACCAACAATGCATCAGTGTCCCATTTTTCCCACAGCCCCTCCAACATTCATCATTATTTGTTCCTGTAGCCAATCTGACAGATGTGTAGTGGTATCTCAGAGTTGTCTTAATTTGCATTTCTCTGATTAATAGTGATTTGAAAAATTCTTTCATATGAATGGAAATAGTTTCAATTTCGTCATCTGAAAATTGTCTGTTCATATCCTTTGACCATTTATCAGTTGGAGAATGGCTAGATTTCTTACAAATTAGAGTCAGTTCTCTATATATTTTGGAAATGAGGCCTTTATCATAACCTTTAACTATAAAAATATTTTCCCAGTTTGTTACTTCCCTTCTAATCTTGTTTGCATTAGTTTTGTTTGCACAAAAGCTTTTTAATTTGATGTAATCAAAATTTTCTATTTTGTGATTAATAATGATCTCTAACTCCTTTGGTCACAAATTCCTTCCTCCTTCACAAGTAAAGTAAAGAGGTATGCTCCTCTAATTTATTTATGATCTCGTTCTTTATGCCTAAATCACGGACCCATTTTGATCTTCTCTTGGTATGTGGTGTTAAGTGTGAATCCATGAATCTGGCAGATTTTTAAATGAACTAGTTGAAAACCAATTGTTCAGTAGTTCCCGTGAGACGATAATGATGTGTGCTATTGGTAGATGAGAATAAAGTCATATAGGAAGATACTTTCCTTACAAAAATTAGTATATATACAAACATTGTTAAAAATGAAGCAGTTGAACATTTATCATTCTGTATAGCACTTTTCATTAACTAGTAGAAAATAAATAGTTTACAATGCACGTCAATTGATTAGGTGACTAATTTTAAAAAAAAAATTTATCTCATAAAAAGAACTTGTAAATTTTTCCTACCATTTCTACCATATTTTCATTTTATTCTTCCTTTAAATCAAAGTACAAAGATGAACTCAATGAAAAACTAGATTTAAGACTCTGATGTAGAGCTAGATATTTTGCAGATTTTTGTTCAAATACAAAAATCCAACATTGAAATTAAGCTTATATGTACTGGGCTTAATCCTGGGAAGCTTAATTCAAATTTAACCTCAGACCTCAATAACCATATGATCCTGAATAAGTCGTAGGTTCTATTTTCCTCAGTCTCCTCATTTTTAAAAAAAGAGAATAATAGTATTATCTCCCCTAAACCCTGGTTATTGTGAGGATCAAATGAAATAATATTTGTAAAGTTCTTTGTGAACCTTAAAGTGCTAAGTAAATGCTAGCTTTTATTATCTTTAAAATTGTTCTTACAATTTTCATTTGATTAAAATTAAAATTCATTTTCATTTCATTAAAATTGTATGTTCCATAAAATTTCCAAAAGAAGGAATTTTAGTATTAGGCCTTGCAGATATTTGTAAACATGAGGTCCAGCTGCTAGATTTAGCTTTTGATTCTTCTAGAACAAGCTATATAAAATATTTGTAATTATTTCATAATTCATTTTATAATTTTATGTTCATAATTCTCACATTTATAAGTGGAATGGTATTTCATGTTTGATTACAATTCATCTTCCCCCACAACTGATGATGCTTTTTGTGCATCTTTTGTCTTGATCCAATTTATGTTGCCTGTCCAGGTTTAATGATTCTTAGTTATATATCTGCTTATAATTTCTCAAATTAGTGATCTCCAAAGTTATTCCCCTCCCTGAGGAATGAATTTTACAAAGTTCAATGCAAAAAGTAAAGAATATGTTCTATTGAATTCAGTAGCCATTATTTGATTCAATAAATGTTTCTCCAATGGAGTTCTGAGACCTCTGCTGGAAATTTTTGGTATTTTTGTGGTGAAATCTGTTTAGTTTCTAGGAGTTTGAAAATAATGCCCACTATTTAATTTAATTTAAAATGATAAAACTTCTTATTAAAATATATATGAAATTCCAGATTTTTAAGAAAAATTGCATATAATCAATTAAAATAAGGTGTTATGGGAAGAAATTGGTCATTGAATAAAATAGAAAAATTAAAAGAATAATTTGTTCCTTAGTTCTGAAGTACCAGCCATAGACCAAATCCTTGAAGGAATCCTTTAATCTCTTTTTATTATTAGGAAGCAGATCTCAATGTTATATGAATCTTTTCTTGTTTTCTTCTTTCTTTTTCCTCACTCATTTGTTCATTCTTCTCTGGGCTTCACTCCAAAATCTATCTTTGTCTCTATGTTAGTACTTTCTTTTCCTTTCCCTGTTCAGGTTCCTTTTATCTATCTTTCCTCATTAGAATATGATCCCCTTGAGGCAAGGACAGTCTTTCTTTTACTTGTATTTTTAAAATTTTTATTTCCAGTTTAGCAGAGTGCCTGGCAATAGTAAACACATAAGTAAATATTTCTTGTTTTGACTTTACTTCTAGGTAAAAGAATAGTTCATTCTTTTAAGTACATAGGCCAAGATAAGAATAAGCTATTTGTTAGAACTGCTTGGAGAAAAACATTATATTTTATTGAAGAATTAATTTAGAAGAGAAACATATTTTTAATTAAGTAATCAAATGAGATTTTAAAAAATCCTTTCCCCCATATTAATTCAGCAAATATTTCTGTTCATTGTATGCTGTGTGTAACTTTGGATATTGAATTTACATCTAGAAAAAAATATTATCTTTTACTTTATGTTAAATTTTGTAATTTAATAGTTTTGTAATACCTACATATTAAGACATATTTCATATAAAGCATTATAATTGTTAATATCAGTGTCTCAGTGCCTAGTTTCCTAAAAAATCAATAAAATTTTCATAGGCGTTAAAAAAATCACTAATAAATCTTTAGTACCAAGTATAGGTTTAGTTTTACTAAGCTGATATTGTTTTTATTTCAGGCATTGCATTTTTCTTCTGTGAATTTATTTTTAATATGATCAGATTATATTTTCATCAATTCTACAAATATATAAAGCAAGGTAGTTTTTCTTGTACTTAGTTAAAATGTAAATAACACAAATCCTCATATTTATTTGAGGCAGCCTGTGTAGTGCATAGAGAACTTTATATCCTTGAAAGCTGAGCTTCAAGTTTCACCTCAGACATAGTAGTTTTGCGATTCTAGGAAAAGTTACAATCTTAGTACTCTCAGTAGTTTTTAAGACTAGGTTTCAAATCAGATGCCAGTCTACATTGGTAGAGGGAATTTCTTTTTTATTATTTTAAAGCTTTTTATTTTCAAAACACACTCATAGGTAGTTTTCAACATTCACCCTTGTAAAATCTTGTGTTCTAAATTTTTTTCTCTTCCTTCCCTCCATCCCTGCCCCGAGGTAGCAAGTAATCCATTATATGTTAAACATGCAATTTTTCTATACTTATTTCCATAATTTTCTTTTTTATTTTTAAATATTTATTATTAAAGCTTTTTATTTTCAAAATATGTTCATGGATAATTTTCAGCATTCATCCTTGCAAACTTTTTCCTTTCCTTCCCCCTCCCCTAGATGTCAAGTAATCTAATATATTCTGAACATGCAATTCTTCTATATATATTTCCACAATTATCATGCTGCACAAGAAAAATCAGATTAAAAAGGAAAAAAATGAGAAAGAAAACAAAATACAAGTTAACAACAGCAAAAAAAGCAAAAATAATTTGTTGTAATCTACACTCAGTGCAGATGGCTTTGTCCATCACAAGATTATTGGAACTAGCCTGAATCACCTTGCTGTTGAAAAAGAGACATATTGAGGGAATTTTTTTACATGGGCATTTTCTTATAGCACTCATTTCTAAAGTGTGGTCCACTGACCCCTGGGGTTCCTGAGACCTTTTCAAGTATTATGTTAGATCAAAACTATCTTCAAAACAATACTAAGGCTTTTAAATTTCTAGCAGAATGACTGTTGATATAACCCACAAATGCTAAAGTTCTTTGGAGGATACCTATACAATTAAGAATGTAGTACAAAGTTTGGGAACCACTACCCAATACCAGTGAAATCACGAATCCAGTCCTTAACTTTTATAGCATTGATCCTAGAATTATTTATATATGGACAAATTAGTCACAGTGAAATAATTGAAATTGTTCTAGAAATCAAGTGCTAGAAAAAATGGTTTAGGTAACAGAAAGAATGGACTAAATGATTCTATTTTCTGTAGAGTGTCACATGAAAAATGGAAAATTGAAAGGTGAATTTGGATTCTTTGCCAGGAAAGAAATAATTTACTCTGTGATGACTGAATAGTTATGACTTCTGCAAACTAAGCATATTTAAGAATAATGGTAATAGCAGTAGTAGTAGTAACTATAGCAAATCATATTCATAAAATGCTTTTAGGTTTACAGAAAATTCTCTTTAGCAAGGCCTATTTATGTTTTGAGAATATATGACAATATACTTTTTTAAAACACACACATATACATATATATATATATATATATATGTATATATATATATATATGCACATTTATAAATGTAATTTGTCCTTTGGCTTATAAAATAATTATTAGTCAACCAGGAAGAATTTTAAGTGCTTTGATTGTGTTTGGTGCTGGAGAAAGAAACAAGTAAAACATTCCTTGTCCTTCAAGACACTCACATTTTCTTAAAATATATACCTAATATTGTTCCAGACAAATTACAAAAAGATTTTCCAAAAAGGGAACTGCCCATAATTGATATTAATTAAGGCAAAATGAAAAATATTTAACAGCTATATTCATAAGTAGAATGCAGATTTCTAGAGGGCAGAAACCAATTTATTTGAATCTCTCTATCCCTGGTACCCAGCACAGTGCTTGACATGCATTAGATAAATATTGATTGAATTGAACTGAATAAAATGAATTGAAGATAAACGAAGGAGTAATTATATGAAGTATCAGCTATATTCATTCATTTGTCCAAAGAGCTTTTCTAAAGGTGGAAATATTTTCTGAGTAAATTTATTTCCGTCTTGCTCATTTTAGCAAAAATGAGAAACTAGCTTTGCTGCTTTCTGGAATGAAACTTCCTATTTTTGACATACTTGAAAGAATACTGACTATAAAAATGAGTCTTAATAATTAATTTAGCTTTTCTTATATCCAGTAATGACCTTCATGTTTCATTATATTTTAATTGCTGGCCATGTCTTATCTCTCTCATGGTTAGAAACAGTGTAAAATAAAAATTTGTATTCCTTTTTTATATAATTAGATCTCCTTTTTTGAAGTAACATAATTTATCCTTACATTCTGTTAAATAATGTATTTTATTAATTTAAACATAATGAAGAAGAGTATACTGAAAATGACTAGGAGACAGAGTGATAAAAATTCACAGCCCCGAAATGCCAAGAACCAGCACATTAAAGCAGCAAGGCCCAAAGGAAAAGTTTTTCTCATAAAATATGAAAGCCTGGAATTGACTGAATTTCATCATGATTTCCTCTGTCCAAGAGTGGGAATAAAAGAACCGGTTTTGGAGGCAACATTTATATAATACACAACCTTTCTCTCTAACTGCATAAAGGGCAAGAAAGGGCAGTACTGAGCAAAGGCACTGGGACAGCATATTTTAAGAATTTAGCATCTTCATGAAGGTTATGCTTCTGCAACCTGCCTCTGATACTACAGATTTCAAAAAACCAAATGAAAATGCATAAAATCTCTGAGGAAAATAATGGGATTTAGAAATGATCTTATATTTTTCTCACTTCCCTGTTATTGTCATTGCTGTTTTACCTTTGTAGTTTTTAATGTCTCTTTATGATAGTTTAAAATTAAATTTGTCTTCTCTTTTTCATGTTCCAACATAGAGGTTTATTATTTTTATAAAGGTAAACAAAGTCATCATTGTCTATATTTTTATATTGCAAGCTTGGAAAGTATATTTTATTGTTTAATTTATTTAACAGAATTTAGAGCTTAAAATACGTAAGTTGTTAGAAATTCACTATAAAAAACAGCTCTGACCTCTGAGTCTTCATCCAGTTTTGTACCTTCATAATCATTCTTGATTCTTCTTTATTCTTTACCTCCTATATCTCATCTATTATTTCTTGCTGATTCTCTTTTAACAAAATCTCTCACTTTCATATCCTTCTCTTTGGCTGTGATTATCAACTCACAGCAATTCCCACCAATTGTTTTAGTAGCAGCCTTTTCTTATTCCAATAATATTCCTGAAGCATAAGTTTGGTCCCTCAGTGGTTCTCCAGTTTCTGTAGGTTAAAACATACACTTCTTTGTTTGGTACTTGAAACCCTTCCTGATTAAATTCCCTTCCTGTCTTCTTCCTAGGCTGATTTCACACTACTCTCTTCACATGCTGTGTCCAGTCAAATTGGTCTATGTTGCCATTCTCTGTACACAACAATCCAACTCCTGCCTAGCATAGTGCCTGACAATAGTGGACAATGGATAATTTTTGTAAGATTTAATTGATAAAATAAATTGAACATAAACTCAGTTGTAATTTCATGAAATGTTAGCAATTTTCATTCATCGATCCAAAGAGCCATCCTAAAAGGGGGAAATATTATCTAAGTTAATTTCTTTCTTGATCATGTTTGCAAAGTAAGAAACTGTTTTTTTTCACAGTCTCTCACCCAAGTTGGAATGTCTTCTTTTGGAATCCCTAGCTCTTTCAACAATCAGCTCAAATCCTGTCTTTATGAAGTCATTACTGATGTGTCCACTTGTCAGTACTTTTCTCCCTGTCATTCCAATCCTGTAATTACTTTGTAGTTATTGTACACATGTTGCTTTCTCTTAGTACCCTTGAACAAGGCAAGGGTTTCTTTTTTGTTTCAGTATCTCTTATATCTCACAAATTGCCTGGCTTATAATAGGCATTTAATAAATGCTTGTTGAATTGCATTGAAATTGGGGGTTTTGTATTGCCTTTAGATATGTATCAAACACAGATTAACTTTACTTGGTTTTATTTATTTTAAATTTGATTTAATTTTATATATATATAATTTCAATTCCACAGTTGGATAATGTTGAACAATGACTAGACCTTCATTAGAGCACCAAACCTATTTTTGTTATATTAACTAGACACCAGGCATTAAACAGTTTACAAAATTTTGAACATAAACACTGCCCATGTGATCTAGTATATGAAGTAGGATGTGCAAGTATTCTTGTCAGTATCGAAAACTGTTTTGACATTCAGTATTATTCTTTTATATTTGAATGTTACACCATTGAAAATAATTGTTATAATTCCTTTAACTATAGGAGAGCAAAACATTTTTAAAAATTGTGTTTGCCATTTTCTACATTTAGAGGCAATATCTCTTCATCCACTCTGTCCCTCCGTTCACCACTCTCCTACCCCCAATTCTCCACACCCCAGGGAAATACGCATTATAATTTTATAATGTTGAGTCACTTTGCTAAAATAGAATTTACTTGACAGAAGTTCTAATTTTTGGAAATTTTGTTAGATTTATATTGTTCCATTAAGCTGTAATATTTTTGTCTGTTAATGAATGTCTTGCTATGTGACTAAATTTTTCATTAACTAGAATTTATGTTAACTGTTATTTTGATAAACTCCATAAGGAAAGGAACTGATTCATCTTTATCTTTGTATCACAAGCACCAGGCATAATGACTGATAGAAGTACTCAATAAATACTTACAGATTGTCTTATATGACGTAAAATAGTATGGTTTGTCAATTTCCTCAAGATCTTAGGTGTTGGAATTTAGAAAAAAATCTTCTAAGTTTAAACATGGGTGCCATCTTGTGGATAAAATGTTTCTAAGTTAAAGGCAGTTTACTGACAAGTAAAAGAAAACCTTACTGAATGCAGTTTCTTGTGACTACCTTTCATGATTCATTCTATGGCAAAGAAAATACTCCCCAAAGAAAAAAATTTAGACCATAAACTGAATTAAAATAACAGTAGAAATATAGTCAAGGATCAAAACTGACTTAGATGGATCTCATAATTATCAGATTTTCAGGATTTTTGAAATTTTTGTAGCAAGTTTTTTTTTTTTAAATTTTATTTTAAGTTATTAAGGGTTCATCTAATAACTAATTCTGTGTTGGTATAAACTATGAAAACAAGTTACTTATCTTTTAAGTAAGTAAGGTATAAGGTTAGAGACCATTAATATTCTAATTTCTAAATGATTTTAGGCAACATTTAATCTCTTTATTTTTCTTCTCAGATATGTATATGTAAAATGTAAATACATACATATAAATTGTCAATAGGAAGTGATATAAAGAACATTGGATATGGAACTAGAAGATCTGGTTTTAGAATATTTGGACATTTGGCATATAGGAAACAGTATTGTAGTAGTCTGAGGCAGCAGATGAGTTCAAGATTTAGCAAAGGCCATAGCTTTTTTTCATTAGACAAGTTATTTCTCTTTTCTGAGTCTCAGTTTCCTCATTTGTAAAATCAAGGCGGGCTGGATTAAATGATGTCCAAGGTCACTTATTACTCTGACTTTTCTAAAGATACTATTAAAAATGGGCTCTACTATTCATTGTTTTTATGAGCTGGGGCAGAGCCTCAGCTTCTGTAAGCCCTAAAAATGAAGATGATAATATTTATCCTTTCTGTCTAAAATGTTTTGATAGAAGAAAATCACAATGTTACTTTTGGATTCAACTTCAAATATCATTGGATCACAGATTAAAATTTAGAAGGGATCATAGAGTTTGTTTAGTCCAATAATTTCATTTTATCTACTTCAACCTATATCCCTTCAAGAGGGGTATAAGAACGCCATCTGTAGTGTCCCGGACAAGCAGCTGCTAGTCTTTGATTATAGATCTCCAGTAAAGAGGAACTCCTCACAATAGCTTATTCATTTTTGGACAGTTTTAATTGACAGGCAATTTTTTTTGTATTAAGTAATCCCTCTAATAATTTCTTCACTGTGCCTCCTTACAATTTTTTCTCCGGAATAAACATTACTGGTTCCTTCAGTATTTTAATACTTGATATACTTTTTTAGTATACTGGCGATCTTAGCAGCTTACTTTATCCGTGGCATTGAAAATGTGATGTGTAAGTTCACCCTCTTCCTATAGCAATGAAATATACCATATCTAGTTCTCTTCAAAATATTTTTGTATGAGCATTAATTTTCAGGCCATAAAATTTTGAATTTATTATGCTATCTGGAATCAGATGTTATTGTAAAAATAAATTCTGCTTTCTAGTTTTTCCAGCAATTAATATTAACTAAGGAGCTCATTCCTAAATAATTTATATTTTCATATTTAAGTTATCAGGGCTTACTAAGTTTAGTTATTTAAATTCCTCCTTATTTAATTTGTTTTACTGATTTACTTTTCTATTTTTTCAACTCATATCAAATGGTTTTGATGATGATTACTACTTTATAATGTGGATGGGCTATTCTCCTTTGATTCCCTTTAAAAATTATTTCCCTTAATATTCTATACATTTTTTTGTTACTTTAAATACATTTTGGCTATTTATATAAAGTTCTCTCTTTGGTAGTTTAGTTGATAAAGGACACAATCTTAAAATTAATCAAGAAACTATCATCATTTTAATTATATTGACATAAGCCAACTATGAGCACCAAATACCCATCCAGTTATTTAAGTTGTTCTTGATTTGTTTAAGTAACATTTTATAAAATTATCAAAGTACAGTATTGAGTGAGCATTAGTAGATCAACTTCCTGATATTTTTGTGAATTTTGTCATTATTGGTTGGAAACTCTCTTTTTATTATTCCTTTCTGGAATAATAAAAAAAGAAAAATTTTCTTTTAGTTATCTAGAACTGTTTAGTTTTGTGGTTTTATTTTGCATTCTACATAAATGACTTGTATGAGGTACAATTGTTTTGCTTAGCTGGCAGAAATATCCCCATAACAAATATGATAGTACCTCCTTAAACCTTATTAAGCATCAAGGCTATTTATATAAAAGTATATGAATAGATATAAAAAAATGAGCAAATGGAGGTCCATGTTTTATCCATGTATCAGACAAACACAAGGAAAGCTGCATAGTAAGTTACTCAGTCAACTATGTGTAATAATTGTGTATAAGAAGAATATAAATAACATTATCTAGGCCATATATGAACAGAAAAAGGAGTGGGTTCATCATGTAGTAAAAATGAGGGATAGCAGTACTCTGACATACTAAAAGAATAAAAAGATGATTTATAGTGCATTTATTAAATCCAATGTGGAAGATTAACGAGAAGGAATATACAATGATAAGAAGTTTTGAAAGAAATGGACTGTTGCAATAGGGTACTTAATGGACTGCTCTGTCACAAGCCTTTTTTCTGCTCCAATCCATTCTCCACAGAGCTGGTAACTGGTTTTCTTTCAGATCAGGTCTGACCATTCCACTGTTCTATTAATTAAACTCTACCTGGCTTCCTGTTGTTTCCTGTTCCTACTTTTGATTTTTTTGTATTTTAAAGTCTCTATTGCTATCTTATCCTAGAATTTCCCTCAGCACTTGAAACTCCTTGCCCTGGAATTTTTAACTACCCACAGGCTTTCTCTCCCAAGAAATATACCTCCTCCAGGTCCACCACCTTCTCCAACATTTATAGTTGTCATCTTTTGTCATGTTTATAAATTTTCTGGGAATGAGATAAAATTTAAGGGTTGTTTTGCTTTGCATTTCTGTTATTAGTTAGTAATTTGTCAGATTTCCAAATGATTAATCATTTTCAGTTCTTTTGAGAGTTTTTCATATTCTTTCCTCACTTATCTGTCGAGAAATGGCTTTTGTGTCATACAGACATAGCTATAAAGATTTTGAGATATATAGATAAGTGATTATGTTATTTATATATAATAAAAGCTAACCAAATAATTTTGTACAAAGATTTTTTTTTCTTCCCCTTAGTCTCTTCTCATCTTATCCTAGAGGCATAAATTTTGTTTAAGCCGAAGCTATTTAGCTGTATGCAATAAGAACTTACCATTTTATCTTTTGAAATTGCCTCTATTCCTTGTTAGGTTAAGAACACATATTCTGTCTATGACTATGGAAATTATATGATCTGCTTCTCTTCTTATTTTTTTTAATGGTATGATCCTTAACATTCAGATCATATATAATTTTTACTTTGTTGTAGAATATGACATAAGATTTTTTTCTAAGCCTAATTTCTTCCAGATCATTTTTCAATTTTTCTAGAAGTTTTTATCAAGTAGAGAATTCTTTCTAATTTATGCTTTCCAATTTACTGACCACTGGCTTTATTGGATTCTATTGTTTCTGATTCTCTTTTGTTTAATCTGTTTCATTTTATTTCTCTTGTATTTTATACATATAGATGCATTTAGATGTACATATTCTTTCTCAAGAATATATTTTAATATAATTATGTATTAGTAATTACTTATTATAATGTATTTTACTTATTAATAAAAATATATATTTTATTAAAAGAAAGTAAGCTCATTGAGAAGGTTTTTATTTTTTATCTTTCTATTTCTACCACCAAACAGCATACAGTAAATATTTAATAAATTTCAGAGGTGGAGGTGGTACTAATATGGTTGAAGTCAGATATCGACCAGGTCAGCAAAATAAAAATTTTAAAAATCCGTATATATTGATTGAAACATCATAGGCATTCTTCAAAAAACAGGCATCAAGCTCCCAAGTCTTGTGTATGTCCTTCTGTTAACATCACAAAATTGTTTCATTGTCACCACTATCTTGAATAAATATTTAAACCTTTTGACTATTAAAAAATAACCATATTCTCTTCCTCCTCCATGAACAGGAGGAATATCAGACAGGTTATTAATTTACTTGTCATACATCTGTATCATGCATGTATCCTCCCCCATTTTCTGGGAAAGGAAACCTCTATCTTTTTTATCTTTGGAGTAACTTTAATTTAATTGCACGTCACTGCTCTTATTGATAAGTCAGCCATGATTCAGGGCAGGGAAAACATAATCCTTTAATTAATCACTTGTGTCACCTGCAAAGTGATGCAGAGCACAAGAACTTTCTCATTAATTATAGTGCTTTTATGGAAATATCTTGCTAAGACAGAATCAACTTTGAGGCTAGATAAATCTATCATAATGATTATATCAAAGCCTCATCAAATCCCTGTTACTAATTCATTTGAACTTTGGGGAAAGTGTTTTCCTCCTATAATCCTTGTATCTTTTCATAGAATCATAAATACAGACTTGGAAATGACCATAAAGATCATTAGTCCCACCACCTTCTTTTTATTAATGATAAAACTGGAGGTCCAGTGAGGATAACAAATGGCAGAGCTGGATTGCAAGTTAGGTTCTGTGATTCTTCTTCTTCTTTTTTTTTTTTCCCCCTGAGGTTGGGGTTAAGTGACTTGCCCAGGGTCACACAGCTAGGAAGTGTTAAGTGTCTGAGACCAGATTTGAACTCGGGTCCTCCTGAATTCAAGGCTGGTGCTCTATCCACTGCGCCACCTAGCTGCCCCCGGTTCTGTGATTCTTAATCTAAAGTTCATTCTACTGTATCACACTTCTTTCTTTTTGTTTGCTCTTTTGAAAATTTAGATTCTTGTTATATGAAAGTTATGTCAGCCATGCTGTTAGTCAACAAGTATTTATTAAGCACTTATTATTAGCCAGACATTGTACATATATAACAATTTGTAGATCTGAAATTATGATTGTCTTATAAATGTGATATTAAATTAATGCCTTATCTTCCATATGAACATATTTGAATGCAATCTGAACTGAGTTCAATAACTATATCTCAGTAATCATCATGAATGGATGCATATTATCTTGCCAAGAAGTCTCCAGTGGAAAACCTCAGGGATTTTCCTTGGTCCTAAGCTGTGTTTTATTTAAAATATTAACAAGATAATTAAAATAATATATAATGGAGATTATATACTATGGATTTATACTAGGAATTCAGGATTAGTTAATTAATAATTAATATTAGAAAAAAACTATAAATTTAAGCATGTTATTAACAAAATCAATAAATATTGAATATATCACTAAAAACAGGAATAAACGAACCTTTCCTTAAAATGATAATATATATCTAAAACCAAAATAACAATTACATGTAAAAAGAGTAAGTTATAATCCTTCCTAGGATTATAAATTAAGGTGAAACAAGGATTCCCACTGTTGTCAATTCTATTTGACATGATATAGTTTTAGAAATTCTGGGTATAGCAATAAAATCACAGAAGAAAATTTGAGAAAATAAACATAGGTAAAGGAGAAACAAAATTATCTGATGTGATGAAAAAGTCAAATGAAAATGAAATACAAGAATTAGTAAATTCAGAAAACATTTAGGATATAAAATAAATAAATATAAATCATTAGCATTTTATGTACTATCAATGAAACTTAGCAGAAAGATATAGAAAATAAAAATTGCATTTGAAATAAGTATTATGAATGTAGTGTGTAAAATTATATGAGAGAATACTTGAAATTTATATTTTAATTTATTAAACATATGAAACATATGTAATATGTAATTATATAATATGTAAAATATTAAATAAAATACTTCAAAGCCTGATTACCAAGATATATATAATAACCATATGGACATAATTAGAAAAAAACTTAAATGGTCCAGGATATAAAAAACATACAGGTGAAATAAAACAAAAGATTAATAGGTTACATGAATGGTTTTGTATTTTGGACAACTACAAGCTATTAGAAATATTACAGTGATTACAATGAAGCATCTTTTAGCTTTTTGGCTTGGAGGATATAATGCAAAAATTAATTATTCTTTGCAGAGTAGCCTTTTAGACAGACCCTCAAATTTATTTAAGGCAGTGAAAGAAAATGGAAATGAAACGGATAGTAAAGAAACTTTTACTGCATATCTTTGTTCTTTGCTCCCTTTAAATACTGAGTTCATTTTCATAATGTTAAAATTACCAGAGAGATGGCCTGTGCAAATGAAGACCTGGCTTCCAAATATCCCATTTTGAAGAAAATGATTGAAGAAAGTTAATACACAGTGATCAATGCATTTTTATTGTGGATGAAACAGACTTGTCCTCAAAAAGAATACTTCACAAAACTTAGATTTTTTTCCCCAAAACTTACATTCTTAACAAAGAATTCATCCTGGATTTAAAGTATATAAGTATTTAATAAAACTTTTATTAGAAGGCAGTGGAGAAGGGAATATTATATTAAAACCAGTTCTTGTTTATTGATCTCAGAATCCTTGTATGCTGAGAGACTACAGTCAATAATCTCTTCCAGTCGTTTGGCAATTAAATAAGAAAGGATAGGTGACTAAAGTTGTTTTCAGGGACTAGATTTCAAGTTATTTTAGCTCAGTACTTGAAAAATATTGCTAAGACAACAATATCCCATTTAAAGCATTACTGATTTTAGATAATACCATAGCTTATCCAAATATAGTTGATTCATTATATGAGAATGTGAGCTTTCACTGGATAAAGCTTTCTGTACCTACCAGCAAATATATGAAAACTTAAAGAAAGAAAATATAGTTCAATTTATACTGCTAAAATATTTTAAAGGACTATAACAGGATTTTTATCATATCATCAGTACAGGTTTATTTTTAGGTATGATGACATGTTTTATAATTTTGTTTTCAATACTTTATATAGCTTTGTATAACTATTAAAGTTTTTTAGAACTACTTGATTACTTTGTAACTAACTTGAATCAGGAAAATAAAAATCTCTTTTCTTATCCTTGGCTATTATATCACTTTAATAAGTGGATAAACTCTTATTTTGAAATATTTTACTTGTAAATTTTCATTGTGCTAGAACTAGTTAACATATTTTGCATATAATTATAACTTGTAATGTTAAAAATTCAAAAATTGCTACTACTTAATGAAATTCATTATTTGGAACTTCCTTATATCTATCAGACTTATGGGTAGAAGAAAACTTAATGACCAAACAAGGGCTAGAGAGGATCACATAAGATAAATAGTTTTGATTTTATAAAATTTAAAAATCTGTGCACAAATAAATTCAGTGAAGCTAAGACTGAAAGAAAAACAGCTGAGAAAAATTATTGCAACAAGTTTCTCTAATAAAAGTCTCATCTCTAAGATTATAAGAAATAGATTACTATATATGTGCATATATATGTGTGTGTATGTTTGTGTATATAAATATACATATATATGAATAAAAGCCATTTTCCAATTGATCAGTGCTCTATAAATATGAAAAAAAGCAGGTCTTAAATGAAGAAATTCAAGTTATTTATAACCACAAAAAATATTGATCCAAATCATTATTAATTAGCAAAATGCAAATTAAAACAATTCTAGGGTAATACTAATACTGTACACTTACAAGATTCATTAAGAATACCAAGAAAAAGGAAAATGACAATTGTTGGAGGAGTTGGGAAAATATTCATTTGTATGCACTTTTGGTAGACCTATAAATTGGAACAAACATTTTGGAATAATACATTAAATGTTAATAATAGTGCTTGTCCTTTGACCAATCTATTCCACTGCTAGGCCTTTATCTAGAAAAGATGAAAGAAATAGGAAAAGGTCCTATGTGTACAAAAATACTTACAGTAGCTTTTTTTTGTGGTAACAAAAAACCCAAAATAAACCTATAAACTAAAAGAATGTTCATCCATTGAGAAAAGGATGTATAATTTGTGTTATATGAATATGAAGGTAATACTCTTGTGATCCAAAAAAAATTGAAGTTATATATAATGGCAAAGAAACATGGAACAAATTTCTTGAACTGATATTAAAAGTAAGTAGACCCAGAAGGTCTACTGTCAATCAAGATGTAAAAATGAATAATTTTTAAAGGTTTTGTAAACTGATAGAGAATGAAATGAGCTTGGAAGGATAAAAGGTAAAGTACTAAACTCTACTCAAAATTTTCCTGTATAGTGGGCAAAAGTAGTTTTAACACTTAAATTCCATTTTTCTATCCATAACTGTGCTTGATGGTCTCAACTCCACAATAAGATGCTTCCATATGGGGTGTTTCTCCCACATCTCTTTTCCAGGTTCTTTTTTTGTGTTTTTTTTTTCCCCAGTAGAGTATAAGTTCCTTGGGGATGGGTACTGCCTTTCACTTTGTTATTTGTATTCTCAGTGTTTATTTTTATTTTTACATAGATGCTTAAAAAATGTTTATTTAATTGTTTAGAAGAATCGCACATGTGTAACCTATATTGGATTGCTTGCTATGTAGGGAAGGGGGGAGTTGGGAAGGGAGGGAGAAAATTTTGGAACACAAGGTTTTGCAAGGGTGGCTGCTGAAAACTATTTTGAAAAATAAAAAACTATTATTAAAAATATCTATTGAATTGAACTGAAAAAAATTATAAAATAACAACAAAAATACAGACTAGCAATTTTGAAAGCTTTCAAAACCATGATCAATGTAGTTACCATTATGATTTCATGGGACTGATGATGAAAACATTTTTACCCAACTTTTGACAGAGAGATTATAGATTTTAGGTGCAGTGGGACATAAACCAGTGAGGGAATTTGTTTTGCTTAGACATATATATATATATATATATATATATATGTATATATAAATATATACATATATATATATTTATATATATATATATATTTGGTACAAGGAATTTTTTTTCTTATTTTTATTAGGCTTTATTTAAAACAATATTTTATTTTTCTCCCAGTTAAATGTTAAGAATATTTACCATTCATTTTCTCAAGATTTTAAATTCTAAATTTTTCTGCTTTCTTCCCCTCCCCTTTTCCAAAGATATCGATGGGTAGTTTGATATAGATTGTACATGTAGTATCATGTAAAACATAATTACTTATTAGAATTGTGAAAGAAGTACAGTTTAAAAGGCAAAAAAAATGAGAAAAAATAAAGTTAGTGAAAAAGCATGCTTTGATCTGTATTGAGAGTCTATCAGTTCTTTACTGGATGTGGATAGCATTTTCCTTAATGCTTAATCTTTCCTTAATGAGTCAAGTAATGACTCATTTTGTTGCTGAGAGGAGCTGAATCATTGTTAGTTAATCATCATACAGTGTTGTTGATATTGTGTACAGTGTTTTCCTGGCTCTGCTTATTTTACTTTACATCAATTCATATGTCTTTCTAAGTTTTCCTGAAATCATCATTTCTTATTGTACAATAGTATTCCATTTCATTCATATATAAAGCTTGTTCAGCCATTCCCTAAGTGATGGATATCCCCTCTGTATCCATTTCTTTGTCATTACAAAGAGAGCTGCCATAAACATATTTTGGACATCTAGGTCCTTTCCCCTTTTTATGATCCCTTTGTGATTCAGACCTACTAGTGGTAGTGTTGGATCAAATGATATGTACAGTTTGGTTGCCTTTTGGGCATAGTTCAGATTGCTCTGCAAAATGATTGAATCAGTTCACAACTCTACCAAGAGTGCATTAATGTTCCAGTTTTCCCACATCCCCTCCAACATTTATCACTTTCTGTTTTTGTGAGGTGGTATCTCAGAATTTTTTTTTATTTTATAATTTTATTTTTAATAAATTATGTATATATAAATTTTGTAAAAATTATTTTAATAAGCACTTTTCTGATCAAAAAAATTTAGAGCACTTTTCAAATGTCTATAGATAGCTTTGATTTCTTCACCTGAAAACTGCTTATTCATGTCTTTTGACCTGTTATCAGTGGAGAAATTGCTAATATTTTTATAAACTTAAACTATATTTTTGAGAAACAAGACCCTTCTCAGAAACACTTGGTATAAAGAGTATTTCCCATCTTTCTGTTTCCTTCTGATCTTGGTTACATTGTTTTTGTTTGTACAAAAACTTTTGAATTTAATATAATCATAATTATCTGTTTTGCATTTTATAGTGCTTTCTATCTCCTATTTGGTCATGAATTATTCCACTCCCTATAAGTCTGAGAGTTAATCTATTCTTTACTCTTCTAATTTGATTTTAGTGTTACTTTTTATGTCTATATCATGCACCTCTTTTGACCTTATCTTGGTACAGGGTGTGAGATGTTGGTCCAGTTTGTATCCTATTGTTTTCCAGCAGTTTTTGTTGAATAATGAGTTCTTATTCTAAAAACTGGAGTCTTTGGGTTTATCTCATACTAGTTTACTATTGACTACTAGTTCTCTTGTAGCTAATCATTTTCACTGATCCACCACTCTATTTCATAGCCAATACCAGATAGTTTTGATGATTACTGCTTTAAAATATCGTTTGAGATATGGCATTGTTAGGCTATCTCCCTTTATATTTTCCCCTCATTAATTCCCTTGATGGTCTAGACCTTTTGTTCTTCCAGATTAATTTTGCAGCTATTTTTCCTAGCTCTATCAATTAAATTTTTTGGAAGTTTGATTGGTATGGCACTGAATAAGTAAATTTGTTTAGGCAGATTGTCATTTTTATTATACTAGTTCAACCTAACCATGAGGAACTGATATTTTTCTAGTTGTTTGGATTTGACTTTATTTGTTTGAAGAATGTTTTGTAATTGTGTTCATATAGTTCCTGAGCTTATCTTGATAAGTAGACTCCTAAGTATTTTATATTGTTTACAGTTATTTTAAATGGAATTTTTCTTTCTATCTCTTGTTTCTGGGCTTTATTGATCATATAAAGAAATGTTAATGATTTATGGGAGCTTATCTTATATTCTGCAACTTTGTTAAAGTTATAAATTTTGTCAAGTACTTGTTTTTCTTTTTAATGATGAGAGTGAGAGGAAGAGCAAAACATTTCCTTTATTTTTTGAAGCAGCTGGGGTTAAGATACTTGCCTAAGATCACACAGCTAGTGTCTGAAGTTGGATTTGAATTCAGGTCCTCCTGACTCTAGGGCCAGTGCTATATTCACTTTGCTACCTACCTACTCCTAAAAAAGTTTTAAAAATAGAGAAATTGGGGGCTACAGATCTGGAGTGTGCATACTTTTTCAAATAAAGTCATTGTATTTTTAATATTCCTTGACATTTTACTTTGTTACGAGACCTTTCACAGGGTAGAGGTAATATGAAAATGTTCAATTTAAAATCAAAAGATTTCAATAAAATTTTTAAGTGAAAAAAAAGGCAAACACAAAAAGAAAGAGTAGATAACATAACTTGAAAATTATCATTTGATATCATATTGGTAGTAATAGATATTACACATTAGGTGAAAAATAACTATATTAAAAAAGATATCGACAGGCTAGAATGATGAGTTAAGTCTAAGTAAAATTTTTATAGCATTTAGTATTAGATTATCAACTTTCCAAGTGTAAGATATGGGAGATGTGGAAGAAGATTTGTTAAAATAAAAAAATAAATAAAACCAAATCATCAAAACAAAATCATATAGTAACTAAAAAACCTTAATATTATCTGAGGCTGAATTAAGAAATGCATAGTGTCCAGAAAGAGGAACATGATACTTATCCATTCTCAGGCCAAATCCAAAATACCCACGCCTTCTGAAATACTGAAGCTGAACATAGGAAACTAATCATGATGTGAGAGCACTGAAGATCATGTCATATAAGAATCAGTTGAATGAATTGGGCATGTTTTATCTGGAGAAAAAAATGTAAGAAAAAAGTTTTTAAGAATTAGAGCTACCCAGAAAGTAAAATGGGCTTACATGGGAGATAATGAGCTTGATTTCTTTCAATATTTTCAAACAAAAACTTTATCAAGCAAAGGGAGGCTAGGCTCATATGTGGCACCTGATGTGTAGGGTTACAGATTTTAGATCTCACAAACACCAATTGCATTTTCACTTCTGTGGTTCTTGTGAAAAACAAAAACAAAAACAAAAACTTGTGACCTTGAAGGAGTTGTTGTTTGAGTAAGGGAAGTAGCATCATTCCTCAGGGCAGTTACAGAATATTTGAGTACCATCCAAAGTGGAGATTTCTCAAAGTTGACACAAAGTAGGATATCTTCAAAAGGCTATATTACATTTTCCCTTCACTTACTCCAGATGTTTTTACTAAATACTGTATTTTGAATTCTTTTATTCCATAAAGGATTTCCCCAGTACCATTTTTTTGTCCATTCCATGAGGTACTCATTGGAGAGCTTGCTCTTGTTAATATTATCTAAATTTGCCCTTTGGCTTGTATTCTTACCCAGGGGAAATTCTCAGAAAAAATATTTAAGAACAATGAGATTTACCTTAAGTCCATGTGATACTGCTGTCAGTAAATGGTTGATATCCATATTTACTTTTTTTTGCCCAAAGAAGTAAGATTTGTCTATCCAACAATTTTTTTAAAAAGCAGAATAGGATAGCTAACATTTATAAGTAAAATTTACATTTTATGTGTATTATCTCATTTTATTTTCACAACAATCCTATGGTATAGGTACTTTTATTATCATACTCATTTTGACTATCTGCCATCTAGGGGAGGGGTGGAGGGAAGGAGGGGAAAAGTTGAAACAGAAGTTTTTATAAGGATCAATGTTGAAAAATCACCCATACTTATGTTTTGTATGTAAAAAGCTATAATAAAAAAAGCAAAAAAAATTAACATACCCATTTTACAGGTAAAGAAACTGAGTCTGAATTCGAAAGGGGTTAGAGATGTTGCTCACTGCCATATTTTGTCAGAGATAGGATTTTAATTAGAGTTTAATGCTCTGTCCATTGGATCCAGTATATCTTTAAAAAGTCTTTGCGCTACTTTTTTTTTTTTTTTGAAAATGATTAAGATGGTCCTTGACTAAAGTATCCTTTAAATAAAGATCTTAAGGGGAAAAAACCTCATATTTCTTAAGTGAGTGAATGTTCCCTCAAAGTAAGGCTGCTAGACATGTTACACAGACTATATAATACTTACCTTGTCTTTCTGTGATACCAGTTTTTGTGTTTGGTTTTTACCAAGCCTGGGAGATTATCACGAATACCAATTTTTGTGAAATGAAAAAACTGACAGTATTTGAAGAGTAAGACTCACCTTTCTAATCCACCTATTCCCCATCTTGTGCCTTAGGCCATTCTTTCTCTGCAAAAATATAGAGCCTCCTACCTCCTGTGATTGGGAAACTACATTGCATTTCTGTATGATCAGTCAAAACCCTCTCTTTTTGAGGTGTTGGAAAAAGCCAGCTTCTTAACTTATGACTGGATAGAAAAGAGACAAAATAGAAAAAACTCTGGCTTTGAAGTTAGAAAAACTAGTTTCAAATCCTCTTTCTTGTCTATCAGCATGACTTCAGACAAATCACAAAACTTTCACAGGCCTCAATTTTCTTATCTGCAAAATGAGAAGGCCTCATAGGCCTCTTCTAATCCTAGCTCTATGGTGCTTTGATCTTATGATCAGTTACCACGGAGTTAACAGTATATGCCTTAATGTATTTTGCAATTTTTTTAGGAAAAAAATTCTAGTGGGCAGCTAGGTGGCACAGCAGCCCTGAAGTCAGGAGGACCCAAGTTCAAATCTGATCTCAGACACTTAATACTTCCTAGCGGTGTGACCCTGGGCAAGTCGCTTAACCCCAATTGCCTCAAACAAACAAACAAAAAAAAAACAACAAAAACCAAATTTTATTTGTTTTATCTTAAATTTATGGAATAAAACAAGATTTTTCATAACAATAATAATAAAATAATTGCACACAAAAACTGTAAGTCAATTATGTGCAATTTGCTTTTCTTTTTCAATATATAATAAAGTTATTTTTAAAATTTTTAAGTCATTGATTCTCCTTATTTCTTTTAGCCTATTCCGTTAAGCACAGTGACTGACATATTTTGACTATTTTATTTTGATGTATAAATTTTTATTATTATAAATACCCAGATTAAGACATTTGTATCCAGAGAAAGAACTGATAAATAGAATGATTGCAAATACATGTATATATAATATATATGCACATATATACATATATGAGCCTAATGGTAGCCATTTTTAGGGCAAGTGGAGGGAAGAAAAAAAAAGAAAGTTATATAATAGCTTTACTATATATTGAAAAGGAATAGCAAATTATGCATAATACCTTTTTTAAAATTACCTTTTTAAAAAATTCTACTATGTTATAAAAATGCTTGTTTTATTTCATAAGTTCAAAATAAATAATTTTTTTAAAAGTGCAGTGACTAGCACATAGTACTTAATGTTTGTTGCCTTGTCTTTGTGCCAGATATTAACTAAAACTCTAACTTCCTTTCCTGCTTTCTAAACCTGCATCCTTAGAAACTGAAAAAATTGATGTAGGTAGGATTCTTTGCAGGTCTTGTTTTCCCATGTTGACTTGGTGGACATAATATTTTTAAGTCACTGATTTCTTATGTAAGGGTGGATGGCAGGGCCAAGAATCCAGTTTCATATTCTATAAGATGCAGCAACAAAAAAGGAAATGCATTTACAATTTTACACTATGGAAATTGATTGTAAGATCAAAGCATCATAGAGTTTGGACTAGAAGGGAGCTATAAGAATTTTATTCTACTTTTGTACTTGTAGCAACACAAAAAGGCATAAAATCCCTCTTTTATCCAATATTACAGAAAAATAAGCATTTCCCTTTTTTAAAAGTCAGTTTAATAACATTTCTTTTTAGAACATTGTTGATTTTTCCATCAACTTTTGTGCCAAATAGTCCCTTCTTTCTCTTCTATCCAGCAACCTATCCCCTATCATAAAGACTACAAGAGAAAAGGGGGAAAAGCAATTCAGCAGATCTAAATTATACTTCAGCTAAATCTGATGGAGTGTTCCTTACCCTTAATCTTCCATCTTTACAAAGAAAGGAGAAAACAGTATTTTCTTTTATCCTTCTTCAGGGCAAAGGATTAATGTTACTTCTAAAATTTATTTCCATAAAACCCTCAAATATATATTTTTAAAAGTAGTACTTTGCTTCTTTTGGCATAAAACAGAACCAGAGGGAACATTAGATACATTATGAAAATAAGAACCCAGATGATGAGACTGATGTCCTTCAGTTCTTGAATAGATCTATCATCCTAGTGATGTAGGTACTCCTTCCAGAGGTGTAGATCACATCTGCTGCTCCTCTTTCTCTGTGAATCTTGTCCACATCTCCCTGCAAGTTCTTCACAAATGCTCTGGACGATATATACTAGAAGACTTCTTCTAAATCTCTTCAATATAAGGATCCCATCGTAGAAGACAGGCTCCCAGTCTGTTATCCTTTGTTCTCACATTCATTTTCTAATCATACCGCTCTCTTCAATAATTCATTTTAATGTCACTTCTCATAGGCTCTTCACTCTTAGTAATATGGTTTTTCTCTCCCCAATATATATTTCCCTTTGGAGACTCCTAATTTTAATTCTATAGATACTATGCTCATCCATAATTTGCAACCATCTTGAATTACTAGAAGGCAATGATGGTGTTCAAATAAATTTTTTATTTCAGGGATGATGTTGGAGTTGTTGAAAGAGCTGTACACTTTTCCTATTGCAGCTTTGCTTGATGCTTTCCTTTTCTTTAATTTTGGTCCCAGTATGATGTCTTTCCAATATAAATATGCTGAGGGGCCAGCACTAAGTGCTGTCCATAAAACTTAATATTATTGTCAGGATAGCAAACATTCTTCAGCCACTTAGTATTTTCTTCTGTGAATTATAAGATTAAAACTTCAGAATAATTACAGATATCATTTAACAGATTGTGAAATATTCCTGCATTTGATTCAGTAAATATAATGTCATCCACAAACAGAGTACCTGGAGGACTTCACTCTCTGAGGAATCAGAGATTTGGCGTTTTCCCTGGAAATCCTCCATGATTTGTGAATATGCATCCTCTTAAGTCTGTTATGTCTGACTTGATAGCAGTAATCAGAAAATGTTGTTTTAGGATTATAGATTTTGAACTAGAAGGGACTTTATAGGGCACTCTAGCCCAACTCTCCCATTTTACAGGTAAGAAAATTGAGGCCCAGGATAGTTTAGTGACCTAGTCAAAATAAGTGCTACACAGTAACAGGGAAACTTGGGATTTGAGCTCTTGAGAAGTTTAGTGCTCTTTCCATTGCTTCATATCAACTTGTTGGTCATTAGATTAGAAAATCACATTTAGGGGCAGCTAGGTGGTGCCCTGGATAGAGCACCAGCCCTGAAGTCAGGAGGACCCGAGTTCAAATGTGGCCTCAGACATTTAACATTTCCTAGCTGTATGACCCTGGGCAAGTCACTTAATCCCAATTGCCTCAGCAAATAATAATAATAATAAATAATAATAATAATAAAGAATAAAGAAAATAAAGAAAAAAATCACATTGAGTGTATTAACAGTTAATATTTTACAGGTGATCTAACATTTTAATTTGGTATGCTTCCCCAATATTCTGCCATTATCATTGCAGACATAGGAGGAAACACAAGACAAAAGACTATTTGGGGCGGGGGATGGCTAATACTCATCTAGTAGCTATCTTCCTAATAAATAGCGTTTCCACTATTGGTTAGGCTATTTGTGGACAGAGTCAGTCTGTCACTGTATCCATATTCAAATAATAGAATCTTTCAGAACTTGTGCAGCACCAATATCTTCTAGGTAACCAATATATTTGGTCATCTCTGTGCTATTTACAGTAGTGCTATAGTGATAGGTCATATAAATGTTTATCTTGTTTTTAAAAAATAACTTTTACATCTGCCTAATTAAGTAATAATTGGTGATGAGTATAGGCTTTCACATTCTAGAAATGAGATTAGGAGTGATTGCAGGAGAAAGGCAAATTCTGTCAAAATTCAGTTTATTAATGTAAATGTAAGCAGAAACCATTGTCGTCCCTTTATGTGTAAATTAAGTGATGCAACTTTTCTTTTCTAGCAGGATTGATTTTTTTTCTTTTTTTTAAACAGATTCTATTGGAGCCAGGAGTGATCCAGGATGTATTGGCAGCTGGAAGTCATCTTCAGTTACTGGAGCTCCTCAATTTATGTTCCCATTATCTCATCCAGGTATTCATTCATTCCATTCCCATATGCCTTTCATGTTCCTTTCTCCTGTAGAGAGAAATTTCAATAATTCTGAGAGGTATGTGCTATTATTATTTTTATTTTACAGGTGAGGAAACTGAGGCAGATTGGGATTAAGGGACTTGCTCAGAGTCATATATCTAGTGTCTGAGTTCACATTTGAATTCAGGTCTTCCTGAAATTGTTTTTTATTCTGATTTTATCTCATTTTCCATTTTTTTCTCAGTATCACTGAGAGGCAAGAGAAAGATAATTTTATCCTTTTTCACAGGTGAGCAAACTGTGGAACGTAAAGGTTAAAAGACCTATAAGGGTGTGTTTTAATGAAAGAATTGAATTAACTTATTTTTGGCATTTTAGCATCACGACTGTATTACAGCCCGAGCTTTATGTATTAACCAACTAACTTGCTGCCGTAGGCAGTTAAAAGATAATGATGTGTGTTGACAACATTCTGGTAAGAGTGTTCTGATTATTAAGAAACATATGATAAGTGTAGCATTCCAGATGAAGTCAGGAGAATCATGGCTTGTTTTGTGATTTTTTTTTCTAATAAAGAAATTGAGACATCAGGTGACTTGCAGTAGGTCAATATAGAATCTTGACATTTCACATTAATGGTTTGTTTTCTGATGCAAAGCAACAACTGGGTTATATATAGACAGGATTTTCATGGACAGTCATTCAGGAAGCAAGAGGCATTCTGATCATTTGAAACTTATACTGCCTCATATGAGTTTCCACAGAGTTTTTTTTTTTGTCAGATTTTGTTTTTTCACTGTTTTTTTCCTTTGTTTTATTCATTAGTACTTTCTAACTTTCTAATTGTAGCAAAGGGGCAGCTAGGTGACAGTGGATAGAATGCTAATCCTGAATTAAGGAGAACCTGATTTCAAATCCAGTAATTTATTAGCTATGAGACCCTGGCCAAGTCATGTATTCAGTATGCCTCAGTTTCCTTATATGGAAAATGATCTGGGGAAGGAAATGGCAAATCACTCTAGAATCTTTACCATGAAAACCCTAGAGTCAGACACGGCTAATTGATGAGACTGTAAGAAAAGAAAATTGTGGAAGAACTCCTGACACCAAAAAGGGGTAATTTGACTGCAGAATAACAACTTGTAAGGCTAATATATCCTCTCTATATAAGTAGAGATTTTCTCTTCTTATGCTCTGTAATTGTGCTTTATTCATTTTTGGAGTGGGATACTTATGGGTGGAGTTAGTATTCCTCTTGATTTGGGGAGAATCATGTAGCTATTAATATGTATTATTAACTTTATCATGTATTAATATGTATTATTAAGCTTTTTATCATGAATTAATATTTCATTGCTCAGATGAATTTTATTTTAACATTATATTCCTATGGGCACTTGGGGGGCTAAACACATTTAAAAAGTCTATTTTTTGAGATAAGAAGCTTCCAGCTTATATTTGGAAGTAGTGCCTTTCCAAAGTTATAATGGATGCAGTTCTAATTCAATTTGGTAAATTATTCCAATTACTAAGATACTGAATATTTTAATGAAATAGATCTTATTAATTCTTTTTTAAAATTACATGTCTTTTCATGTATACATATATTGTATTTAATTTATACTTTAACATATTTAACATGTATTGGTCAACCTGCCATCTGGGAGGAGAGGAGGGGAAAAATTGGAACAAAAGGTTTGGCAATTGTCAATGTTGCAAAATTACCCATGCATATATCTTATAAATAAAAACTATTTTTTAAAAATAGCATGTCTTTTTCAGCGGGCTTCTCTCTCTATATAGGACTCTTCCCATGTAAAAAAAAAGTAATGTTAAGGAAAATAAATATACACGCATTAGCCATGTCTCTCCAAATTACACCTCCATCTCCTGACTGTTGTCTACCACTTCTCTGTCTAGGAGAGAGAGAAATGCTTTACCAGCAGTACTCTGAAGTTACAGCTAGCCACTGTATTACTGATTTGTTTTTGTTTTGCCATTGTGTTTTCCAAAGACAACATATAAAGAGCCATGTACAAGCGATATATATATATATGTGTGTGTGTGTGTGTGTGTGTGTATACATATATATATATATATACATATATGTATACACACACACACACACACACACACACACACACACACACACACACACAGGATAATTTGGAGTTAATCCCAGAGAGAAAGCTCTAGTATTAGTGGGGATTGGGAAGAGTTTCTTGAAGAAGGTAGGGTTTTAGCTGAGGCTTGAAGGAAGCTAAGAAACAAAGAAGCAGAGTTGAGGAGGATAAGATGATAATTTAAGAATAATTTCCTTGAGGTAGCTAACTACCTTAGCTCTCCTTTCTACCTACTCTGTGATTTAGGGGATTCCTCTCATATTCCTTAATTGCTCCTGAAGCCAAAGAGATGGGAACGTACACCATATTCCCCTTTTTATTTCTGAACAGTACTATGTCACCTTTATCCTCATGGATAATCCACATAGTGTATTAAGATGTGCAGAGTTCTTTGTTTCTATTACCTTAATTGATCCTTCCAACAAACCTGTGAAGTAAGATCTATAGTTATTATCACACACATTTTCAGGTGAGGGAACTCAGGTTCATAGAAGTTAATTGGCAAAACACAGAGGTAGGAGTAGAATCCTAATCTCTCTAGATGCCAGCATTCTTTTCACTGGACCACACTTCTCTAGAGAGAAGACCACCAAAGGTTGGAAGACTTTCACTACCCCAACAGCTTCAATAGGAAGTTAGATTCTGGAGAGGAATGTTTATTGATGATGTAGCTAGCAAAAGGAATGTCATTGGAAGCCTAAAGAGGTCTTCCAGTACCAGATTAGGGGATTGATTTTTCAGTTACAAATTGGTAAGGGTATATTTTCTGTCAGCTATAATTTAATGAGGAACTGAGGTTTTTCCCCCCACATAGTTTATTATGATAGCATACTAACAGCTAACTTTCAAACTCTATCGAATATTTGAAATCTACTGTGTAGCTTCAGCTCCAATTAAGTATAACTTTGCTTTTTTTGCTTTCTGTATTTCACAGAGGACCTCCCTGTTTATATTTGACCTTCTAAAAAAATCCAAGATGTGTCAGTTGATGTTAGAAGTTGAGCAAGATGTGTGAAATTAATAGCTCGCAATGTTCCCCCTAGTGTGCTTTTTAGAATTCATGCATCTATATATGCTTTTCACATTCAGCATATTCTGACTACAATTATTTGAAAGCTGTGGGTTTCAATAATAGAGGTTTTCAGTGTGTCCTGATTTACTGAGCCTCTTTGTCGAGATTGGATTCATTGTTTAGCCTAATCGAGGTGGTCTCGAAAATGATGGTGTCTAAATTCCTTCATCACTGTAATAAGAGACACCTGTATGGAAATAAGCACTTTAACAACAAAGAAACAGAAACAGCCCCAGACTGGATGGCGTGGTGTCACTAACATAATGTGCTGCCCTTCAGATACAAAGATAATGTTTTTGACATCATTTATATGACATTTGGTTTGACATATTTGTTTTCATACGCACAAGGGACAGTATGTCACGTATATATTGGCATCTGGGGGCCAAAACGTTAAAATAATGTACTTTTGAGATGAAATCTTCATGCCTTATCTTTTGTTTTGAAGTAGTACCTTTACAAAATTTTAATGAATATAGATCTAATTCAATGTGGTAAAATGTTCAAATAAGAATCTAACCAAATAAAATTCCAGTCAATCCAGGTAACTAACAGATTTTGTTTAATGAAATAAATGTTAATTTATTCTTTTTTAACATCAGAATCAAACTGCTTCTACAGCACACTACTTTTTTGCCTGGTGTTCCTTATGTTTATTAAGTACCTTTTTAGTTGGGGTAAAATATCAGAAAACGTTTCTTGGAACACATTAGTATGGTATGATTTTTTAAAAAATAACCATCTTTTGCAGTCTAAATACCATACTTTGTATATCTCATTCTTTTTCCCAGTGGGAGAGGATAAGAATAAGAATAGAAACATGGAATACTTCACAGTTTGCAAAAAATACTTTATGCATATTTTCTAATTGGCTCCCTATTTTATAGATGAAGAAATGGAGACTGAAACAATCTCTGAAATTAAAAGCAGTTACTGTATATATTAGAGTTCTGATCTGATTTTGGTTTTATATTTTTTAATATTCACCAACAGACCAGTTCCTATGTCTTCATTTCTATTATAGTTGTCAAATCAATGCTTATTTATTAATTAATCACTGTATGCAAGGCAATGTGCTAAGTAAGCATTTTTGCCTTTGAAAAACAAAAAATATTCCCTACCCATAAGGAGCTCACAGTCTAATAGTGAGAGACAAGAACCAGAGTTAAATTAAGCATGGAGGAATAGATAATATTTCCTCCCTCAAATCGCTTCTTTGGGACTCTCCATTTCTTCTCCAGAAAACCTACCATTTGGAAATCTCATATTGCAGCAAGATTGAATCTTTTTGATACTTATATCTTCTCTCCCTTGGATTCTTTTCCTGGAGGACAGAATCGTGAGTTACAAGACCTCTATGTAAAGAGGGGGCTTGACAGTTTTTATCCATATTTCTTGCCAGTTACCCTGCTTCTGGACTTCTTTTGATTGCTCCACACCCAGCCTGGCCTCCTTTCTCAGTTTTTGTTTGTATGTTGTCTTTCTCCATTGAATTTTAAGCTTTTTGAGGACAGAGACTTTATTTTTATTTATATTCCCAATACTTAGCATAAAATGGCAACATGCAAAATGCTATTTTCATAAAAGATAAATGTAAATAGAGTGCTAATGGAAGATTATATCACAGAAGAGGCCCTAGCAGGGAAAAATAAAGGGAGAGAGGAGATCAGTGAAGGATTTCTACAGAAAGTGAGATTTTTTTATCTGAATTCTATGGAAGCCAGGGATCAAAATGGCGACAGAGAACATTCCAGGAAAGGGCGTAGAGTTGGGGAATGGAAACAGCTTGTAGATGGATCAAAAAGTTTATATAAGATCTCTGCCCTCAAGGAGTTTACAGTCTAGTAGGAAGGAAAGAAGCCAACACACATCACTGATACATGGTATTACATGATAAATTCATTAGACAATTGCTAAACAATATACTATATGAGGTTTGAAGAGGACGGGCATGGTCATCATGGTAAATAAAGGAATGAGATGAAATA
Organism: Sminthopsis crassicaudata; assembly: GCF_048593235.1. Classification (NCBI taxonomy): domain Eukaryota; kingdom Metazoa; phylum Chordata; class Mammalia; order Dasyuromorphia; family Dasyuridae; genus Sminthopsis; species Sminthopsis crassicaudata. Next base: position 210,905,394 of record NC_133620.1, on the reverse strand, counting down.
TGGTGTTTCCCTTCCCTTATAGCAAAAGAGAGGCGTGTATAATGAGGAACTTGATAAATTAATGTAAAATTAAATTATTTTCTTCTATTTTAGCACCATGTTATTTGTATATTTGATACATTAAAAGATATTACTGGCAGTGTTACTGTATTGTGTATTTAAATGGAATGGAAATAAAATGTGAATAATCTGCTTCTCTAATTACATGTGTAGACCACTGTTAGCAAGGATCACAGTTTGTATATACAAAGTACTTTTAAAATTTATAATGACAAAACATATTAAAATACTCATTCACATTAGAATTGGTGAATATTGGGGCTAAGTCTCAAACTTGGATCAATTTTGATTGTGATTCCAGTGCTCTTTGCATTACACTATTCACACACAACTATTGGCTAAACAACTTGTTATATTTTACAAATGGATTGTATCCTTTACCTCATGGTCAACTAGGCAGATTTATGGAGTTTTAGCAAAAGTTGGAGTCCTTCCATGAAGCCAGCTGGACAAACTCCCATGACGCCAAGCCACTTACTAAAATAAGCTTCTGGGATGCCAGGGCACTTTGGCTTTCCCTCTACCCTTTTCTCTCATGGCCAAACAAAAATATTTGCCTGATGGTTATTGACCATTTGGGGAAACTTGAACCCTAGTTCAGTTAATAACCTCTGGTTTTGGAGTTTCTTAAAATTTCAGGTAATCCAAGAAAAAGACTGGGGTGTGTGTGTATGTGTGTGTGTGTTTGTTGCTATTTGACATCAAAGTGATGAATATTTTCCATAATTTATTTTCTGAAGGAGAAAATGAGATTGAAATCGGAGCAACCTTCTCCCAGTTGCATTCCCAAGATAAATTAAGACTATTTCTAAACATTAGGGTATTATGAAAATATAACAGAAAGCTCAAAATACAGTTTCCAAATGGAGGAATTCTACATATTACATTCTTCCCTCTTTTCTATATTTAATGCCTGTTTTTTTCACTATAATTCTCTTTGAACACCTCTTTTGGTTTTTAGAGAAGCCCATATTATCTTAGACTTACCTTCCTAGTTCCAAGTCCTTTATGCTTCCTCACTTTCCTTGAGTCCCCATTTAGGGGTCTTTCCTTCTAGGAATAGCATCGGTTTCCCTTTGATACTCAGGACTTAGTTCTTTTTTCAATCAATTCATTAAGACTTACCTATCCATCTCCCATATCTTCAGGGCCAGAATATTTGTCTCTAGAACTAATCCGGCTTAGTGATAGAAAGTTAGAAGACATCTCTAGGTCTTCCCTCTTCCCAGGTAGCATTTATCATGTGCCTCTTGGCAGTGATCACTTACCTGCAATTGCACCCCCGCTTACTACTTGACATAAAGGATTTATGTATCTAAGGGGAATTTCCAGCCATTGGAGAGTATTGTTGGGACAGGCAGGGCCTCTGTGAGTGCCTTTCCATTCATATTCTGTCCAGCTACTTTACCTAGGCAAAGGGCCAACTCTACTTCATATTGAATTGGCATTGAATCGTAGAAGTAATTTACTCACTAAAGACTGAAGGGATCAAAGAATAGGTGTCATTCTTTGCCATAAATTATTTTTTGATTGATTAGTCACTTATCAGGCTTTTGAAAGACAGGAGCATGAAACAGGAAATTTCTGGTGAGCATGATATGAGGGAAGGAAGATCCCTGCTGTGCAACAAGGTATTCTGGACCAGAGGGATCCAATACTGCCTGTAGACCCTATGTGGCCTATAGCATTCCTGAGTGCAATCCAAATTAGACTAAAATATAATTGGGAAATAGTTAACAAAACAAATAAAATTTAATAAAAACATAATTTTATAATTTAAAACTAAGTCTATCTGAGACCCATAGGAATCCTTAAAGATGTATTAGTGGCCCCCATTTCTGTTTGAATTTGAAGCCATTGCTTTAAGCAGCAGGAGGGCAACCATTAGTGTGAAGTTGGAAATATGGTATCCAAAGAGAAAAATTTATCATCCTGTGCTTGATAGTTTTATTGAGGACTAGCCTTGTTCCATATTGAGTTAGGGGAGGATAGTATGCTTTTCTAAACATAGAATTTGAGATCTGTGTGCTTTATGGACGTCTAAGTTAATTCGATTACACATATTGTGACATGGGCTCCTTTAATTAGCTTCTGACAAATCTAGGAGCTGTGAAGCTGTCATTTTATAGATAGCTATTAGCTCATACAGACAACATCCTTTACCCTTCATCCATCGTTATATACATCCAGGGAAAGTATAGTTGTTCGGTACTGAATTTTGTGACTATCTAGCATCATAGTGCATATTTGGGCACACAAACTGAGCGTTTTGAGAGAGAAGAGGTCAAGATGACCTTTTAGTGGAGAAATGAACTTTCTTCCAGAGGAAAGAACTGCCAGTAGCTGCTCATGGGCAGCAGGTGGCAGTATGAGTCCACCAGAAGTCAGTGGAGGACTAAAAGCAAAAATCAGGAAAAATGCAAAGAAAAATTATTTATTTTCCTACATACTAGTCTTCTGACCTAATCAGTAAAAAAGTCATTATTCACACAACGCTGGGCAATATGTATTGTAATTTTTAACAAATAATAGGAAACTGTTAATGTTTTCACAGGAAATACAGTCCTGTCTTGGACTGCAGTGGTCATTTTTCACTACACTTTGTGAAATCACTCATTTGTTCTAATTTGAATGTAAATGACTCTAAGGTTTTACAAATAAGGTGACAGACTCACATAAATGTAATTGCAGGGTTCATCTCCCTCTTTTTATATATCACTCATTAGGTTATGAATTAAATACATCGTATTAAACCAGGGGCATGTCCAATGATGATATTGTAATGGCAAATTACTCTATGCTATTAGAGGTGTATTTTTTATTCATGGACATTAATTTGTCATTAAGCGGCATTAGTTTAGCACTTTTATGTGGAAGACGTGACCTGAAAGAGGAGACTTATGACTGTAACATGAGAGAAAAGGAATACGAGTGCTAGATGTATATGGGCATTGTATCACACTCAAGAAAACAGAAGGGCAGCTTTGCTTGATTTTTTCCTCCATTTATTTTGTTTCCTATGTTTGAAAGAATGAAAGGTCATTCTTTCAGAGTGAAGAAGCTACCCTTTTTTTAGGATTATATATTTGGAAGAACCATAAGCCTCAGACCCAACTTTCCTGAGTGTAAATCATTCGTAAGCTCACAAACCTAAAGGTAATGTGAGTTCTAAGAAGGCTGAACCAGATTCCATCACTCAAGTCTCAATCTGTGACTGATGCTCATTAGTCATCCCTTGTCTTTCATTTAGCTCTACACTAAATGGGTTAAAGTGGGAATTAATCTTTTCTGTCTTCAATGAAAGTACAAAGAAAAATTCAAAGGATGTTATTCTCTCTTGGAGGTTCTGGGAAGGAGAATTCTGCATTTAAAAATACATTCTATCTTTGCATAGTAGAGAATGAGTTACGCCTTTTCAAAGAAAACAAATATTCTGGTTACAGGCTTTGGAGCCACTGGATCCTTGAAATGCTTTGCATATGCTGAAAATTACTAAAGGTTAGTTCTATGATGATCAAAGTTTTGGATCATGAGTTTAGATCATAGTAGGAAAATGTTAATAGTCTAGTTCCAGTAGTCTTTCCTACTGAATAAGTTTAGAGTGGTAGATTGAAAATTTTCCATTTTTCTTTGATGGGTGCATTGGTTATTGAATATGTTATATATTTTATGCTGTTATAATAGGTTATCATTACTTTTTAACAAAGTAATACTGAAATTACTTATAAGAGATTATTTTTCTATATAAGGCATTATTATTCTTTTAATTATTAATTTAACAGTATATCCTGAATATATAACACATACGAGTTACACTGAACAGAATCATTTATCTTCAGGGTGAGAAGAAGAGTTATAACTCATTCTTGTTTTATCTAACACTGAGCTATTTCATGCTTTCACATAAGAGAAGACAAATGATTATACCATCATGTATATTTACTATACCCACAATAAAATATATGACATATGTTCCATTCCATAGTTGCCAGTACAAATGCTTCTAAGATAGCATGGGAGGTAAAGGGGAAGTCCTAGAAGTGATGATGGTGGTGGTCTTCCAAGGATCACAGAATAAAGTCAGCTTCATGAGCTACTCATATAATATATGGGAAAATACAGAAATAGTTTTAATCATTTATAGAAAAGGGAGGGAAAAGGAGAAAAAAATCTCTTGGAAATGTTGCAGGTGAAATTAATTATAGTCAACTACTGATTATTTGCACTAATCAACAAGATTAGGTGACTAACTGGCATGGATGATATTAAAAAAAAAAAAAAACCTGAGATACATCACTTATATTTGGTATTGAACTGCAATGCATGATATTTTGGCAGCTTTTATTATCCCGATTATTTTTTTCTTAGACTAATATTAATGTTCCCTAAACACAAACTAACTGATGAAATAAAAAGTGGCTCCTAAATCTTCTCAGGAGCAGGAAAAAATCATTTGGGAATTTTTGATTTTGCTGTGGATGGTAAAGAGGATAATCAGGAAATGTGTTAACTTTTCTTTAATTCAATGTGAGCCTGGGGAAAAATGGGTAAGAGATCTTCTTGGAAGCAATGTGCCATTGTGTAACAAATATTGGCTCTGAAATCCAAGGACCTGGCTTCAAATCACAGCTTGGCAGATCACTAAACCCTCTCTCTAATTCAGGTTCTTTAGCTACAGATTAAAGGAACTAGACTAGATCACCTCTGAAGTTCCTTATAGCTTCAGATTATAATCTTAAGAGAATTTAATGTCAGCATCTCTGGTCTAAGCTGTCTGCTATAGTATTTCTGCTTATTTTCTAGTGTTCTAGTAATCTCAAATTTCTAAAAATTAAACAAAAATCAGTGTTAGTGACTAGAATGAGTAATTGAAGGAAATACATCTCAAAACCTTTTATAATTACATTTCTAATATTTGGAGAGTGTGCAAATTAAAACAATAACAACAAAAACAAAAATCAAACACAACATTTCAGTCATAATAAATAGAAAGACCCTTTTTCAGTGAAGAAGTATTGCTTTTTCTTTTCTAAATTTTATTTTATTTTATTTTATTATTTTTAAAAAGCTTTTTATTTTCAAAACATATGCATGGATAATTTTTCAATATTGATCCTTGCATAGACTTGTGTTTCAGATTTTCCCCTCCTTTCTCACATCCCCTCCCCTATATGGCAAATAATCCAATAGATGTTATGCATGTTAAAATATATGTCAAATCCAATATGTGTAAGCATATTTATATAGTTCTCTTGTTGCACAAGAAAAATCAGATCAAAAAGGAAAGAAAATGAATAAGAAAATAAAATGCAAGTGAACAACATCAAAAAGAGTGAAAATGCTATATTGTGATCCACATTCAGTTCCCATAGACCTCTCTCTGGGTGTAGGTGGCTCTCTTCTTCACAAGAACATTAGAACTGGCCTGAATCACCTCATTGTTGGAAAGAATTACATTCATCAGAATTGATCATCATATAATCTTGTTGTTTCTGTGTACAATGATCCGGTTCTTCTCATTTCATTTAGCATCAATTCTTGTAAGTCTCAGCAGGCTTCTCTAAAATTATCTTGCTGTGTGGCTCTCTTCAATAATGAGCTGATTCAAACCAGTTCCAACTGTTCAGGAATAAAGAGAATCAGCTATACCCAGAGAGAGAACCATGAGAAATGAGTGTGGACCACAACATAGCATTTCTACTTTTTCTGTTGTTTGGTTGCATTTTGGTTTTCCCTCTCAGATTTTCTTTACTTTCTTTACAGATCTGATTTTTCTTGTACAGCAAGATAACTATATAAATATGTGTACATATATTGTATTTAACATATACTTTAATGTATTTAACATGTATTGCCATCTAGAGGAAGGGGTCGGGGGGGAAGGAGGGGAAAAGTTGGAACAGAAAGTTTTGCAAGGGTCAATGTTGAAAAATTGCCCATGCATATATTTTGTAAGTAAAAAGCTATAATAAAAAATAAAATTATCCTGCTGATTGTTATAGAACAATAATAATCTATAACATTCATATGCCATAATTTATTTAGCCATTCTCCAACCAATGGGCATCCATTCAGTTTCCGGTTTCTTGCCACTACAAAAAGGACTGCTACAAACATTTTTGCACATGTGGGTCCCTTTCCCTCCTTTAAGATCTCTTTGGAATATAAGCCCAAGAGAAACACTACTGGATCAAAGAGTATGCACAGTTTGATAACTTTTTGAGCATAGTTCCAAATTACTCTCCAGAATGGTTGGATCTGTTCATAGTTCCGCCAATGTATTAATGTCCCAATTTTCCCACATCCCCTCCAACATTCATCATTATCTTTTCCAGTCATCTTAGCCAATCTGAGAGGTGTGAAGTGATATCTCAGAGTTGTCTTAATTTGCATTTCTCTGATCAATAGTGATTTGGAACACTCTTTCATATGACTAGAAATATGAAAATTGTCTTTTCATATCCTTTGAACATTTATCAATTGAAGAATGGCTTGAATTCTTATAAATTTGAGTTAATTCTCTATATATTTTAGAAATGAGGTTTTCATCAGAAAGCTTAAATGTAAAACTGTTTTCCTAATACTTCTCTTCTGATCTTGTATGCATTAGTTTTGTTTATACAAAAACTTTTTAACTTATTATAATCAAAATTATCTATTTAGTGTTCAATTATGAATTCAAGTTCTTCTTTGGACACGAATCCCTTCTTTCTCCACAGCTTATAATATCACACTTATGTCTAAATCATGAACGCATGTCTGGGTCTGCTGCAGAGAAAGAAGAAAAGTGATCTGTTAGTTCCTTCTGGTCCTATGACTTGAGCTGCCTAATATTCAGGGAGGATACCACCTTGGGGTTGAGCCACAAATGATGCTGAGAATCCACTTTAATTCCTTTTTAATGATAAATGAACCCACATCTGTTCACGCCCTCCTAATTTTGGTGCTTTTGATTTCCATCAATCATTATTCTTCTCCATCTCCTGCAGCTTACTGTCTTACTCCCCTTCCCTTTAATCCAACCCTCTCTTGCCCATGTTCCACTCTATCTCTACCATCTTCCACTGTGCTCTCTAGAATATTTGGTCCTTAGGTAAAACAACAACTATCACCACCACCAAAACAAAACAAAACTTTTGTCTTAAATTGGTTTTTTGGCCACTTTATATGTCTTGGCTTTCACTGAGATCTGGCTCCATGTTGAGGACAGAACCTCCCTTTCTTTGTTGTGCTTTTACTCATTCCCCCAATTCATTGGTTGAGGTGAAGGAATTTGAATACAGTGTTTTTCCCATTGTCCTTCTCAACTCACTGCCTACCACTATTACTCTATAAACTACCACTATTACTCTATAAACTCTCCTTTTGTAGAGTTTACTCAGTTCTCCCACCTAATCAGAATTCTAGAAGCTATTCTTTGTGGATCTCCAAGACATCCCCATTCTTTTTTCAGTAAGTTCAGTTCCTCTATATCACAGTATTTTTCTCCTTTCCCAATTCTTGCTCAAATACTATTAAAGATGATTTCAACATACATATTGATGATCTTTCAAAGATTCTAACTTCATAATTCCTCAGCTTACTCATCCTAGCCTGATGCCATTGTCTTTGCCTTCAGAGTCTAACATAAAGAGTTGGGCCTTCTTCACAAGATAAACACTTTGGGATGGAAATGGGATGATCCCATTCCATCTCACCTTCTCTAGCATATTGTCCCATTTCTTATTCTCCCTCTCACTTATCTTCAATCTCTCTCTGTCTATTTGCTTACTTCATGTAAATAAGCACATGTCTCTTATTTTCAAAAGCCCTCACTTGGTCTATCCATCCCTACTGTGTATATCTCTCCTCTCTTTTGTGACTAAACTTGAGAAAGTCATATACCATAGGTAATTTCCCTTTCTCTCACTCTTTTTTCTTCTTTACAATCTGACTTCTCTAAAGTGGCCAGTTGTATTTGTCAACTCTAATGGTATTTCTCAGTTTTCATCCTTTCTTTCTTGACATAGTCAATCACTATCTTTCCCTTGACACCATTGTCTCTAGGTCTTCATCAGTCTCCCTTCCCCTAGTTTTCCTCCTTCCTGTCTAATGCCTTCTCAGTTGCTTTTGCTAGATCTTCATCCAGGCCATGTCAGCTGGTTGCCCAAATCTCAGTCTTGAGCTCTTTTCTCTTCTTCCACTATACTATTTCACTTGGGAATCTCATCAGCTCCTATGGATTCTATTATCATCTCTGTGATAATGATTTTTTTTGTTTTTTCTTAAAATTTATTAATTTTCAAAAGATATGCATTGATAATTTTTCAACATTGACTCTTGTGAAACCTTGTGTTCCAATTCCCCCTTTTCCCCACGCCCTCCCCTAGATATAAAGTAATTCAATATATGCTAAATATGGTAAAAATATATGTTAAATCCAATATATGCATACATATTTATACAAGTATCTTGCTGCACAAGAAAAATCAAATCAAAAAGGGAAAAAAGAGAAAGAAAATAATATGCAAACAAACAACAACAAAAAGAGTGAAAATTCTATGTTGTGATTTACACTCATTTCCCACAATTCTCTCTTGGGGTGTAGATGGCTATCTTCATCACAAGATCAATGTAACTGGATTGAATCATCTCATTGTTGGAAAGAGCACATTCATCAAAATTGAGCATTGTATAATCTTGTTGTTGCTGTGTATAATGATCTCCTGGTTCTGCTCATTTCACTTATCATCATTTCATGTAAGTCTCTCCAGGAAATCATCCTGCTGATAAACAATAATATTATATAATATTCATATACCATAACTTATTCAGCCATTCTCTAAAGAAGGGCATTCACTCAGTTTCCTTTTTTTGTGCTAATGATTTAAAGGTCTGTTTATCCATCCTGAATATCTCTCCTTAATTTCAATTTTGCATCTTCTACTGCTTATTAGGTAAATTAAAAGGAATTTCCTAAAGACCATTTTTAAACTCAACATTTCCATAACTGAATTCATTATCTTTCTCCTTAATCCTACCCTCTCCCTAACTTCTCTCTTACTCACAAGGGTGCTTGCTCTTCTCTACCACCAATAGTTACAACCTGTGTCATTGCAGTCTCACCACTGTCTCTCAGCCCAACTCCAAAGAGAATTCAGTCTCTTGCCAAATTGCCAATTTGCTTTCATAAAGTTTCTCAGGGCAGCGAGGTGGCCATATTTGGGATGCTCTCCCTTTTTACTTGTGCCTGAGTGTCCCAAGTAAATACAAATGAACAAGCACAGCTATGTTCTCTGGAAAGTCTTCCCCAATCTCCCTTGATACTAGGGACTTTTCCCTGTTGATTCTTTCCAATTTAACCTGTAATTATCTTGTTTGCACATTCAGTTCAGTTGTTTCTGACTCTTTGTGACCCCATTTAGGGTTTTCTTAGCAAAGATACCTGAATGGTTTGCCATTTCCTTCTCCAACTTAGTTTACAGATGAGGAAACTGAGTCAAACAGGATTAAGTGACTTGCCCAGGGTCTCATAATTGATAAGTGTCTGAGGACAGATTGGAACTCAGCAAGATGAGTCTTTTTAACTTTAGGTCTGGAATTCTATCCATTGAATATTCTATCTGCCCTTTTTAACATAATTCTTATTATGTTTTCCCCCATTAGAATGTTAGCTTGATGAGAGTAGGGACAGTCCCTACTGTCTTTTATTCTATTATATATCCTCAAAGCTTAGCACAGTGCTTGGAACATGGGGGTATTTAATAAATGCTTTTTGACTGACAGACAGAAACACAGAGGGAGTAAATAATGGAAGTTATTTATTCTTTTTATTTTTCCTCTAGGAAAAAAATAAAAGTACCATCTTTTTATAGAGCATTCTTCTTCCCTCTTGAGAATAGAATTGGTGTCAAATCAGAAGAGGAAATAGGAGAAATCATGGCATTGTATTTGACTTCTCCTTAGGAAGTAAATACTGCCTTCACCCTGACAATTTTCCTATATTTCCTCCAGGGAGAAGTGGCAAGTTTGTATAAAATTCCTATTTCTATTGATAGCTGCCAAAAAATAAAAAATAGCAAAGATGATTATTCATGTCCAGATTATGGGGATTGGTTGGTTCCTGGTCTTACATCCACACTTTTCTCAGGGCTAAAAGAAATATCCCTGACGTCCTTAATGGTGGGACAAGTTTTTAGTCTTTGATCCATGACCCTCTAGAATGCCGTTCTGAGACCACATAACATTTTTTACATTTTTCTCAAAAGAGCAGCATATATTGAAAATTGGATGAATTTTGCATATGTTTATATTGATTTCTGGTTAAATGTTGGATAAATTTGTAAATGAAACAATATACTAATTTTCAAAACTCATTTCTCCTTGGTATTAAAAGAAACACTCTTCCAAAGTGACATGCATAAGATAAGGATTGACTTAAAGAAAGACAATTCTGAAAATGGAGAAGAGTCCTGTTCTTTTGACCTCTAACTTTTACTCAAACTAAGAACGAAGTCTAACTTTATTTTGGAACAGCCTGTGACTCCAGACTGACCACTAGTTAAACATGAATTTCTTTTATCAGATTACTTATGCTTCAGTTAAATAGTTGTTTTGTGTTATTAAAAAAAAACATTGATTTACTTAAATTTGTGTAAAAGCCATTAATTCTAACAGAATTCTGGTTCTAGTATGTAGTTCATGTAGTTCATACACTAGTGAACAGAGAAGCCTCTCATAACTTTGGAAGGGAATCACAGGATCTCCATATTGGGAGAGACATAAGAGGCCATCTAGGCCAATCTGAACTGGAGCAAAACTGCCCTTTAATAGAACAGCTGAATTCTGCTTTTCTTTCTGAAGAGCAAGGTGGAAGATTCAATAGTAGTTTAAAAAGATTACTTATATGCATCATTAACTCAGAGGGACAGCCACAGTCCCTTTAAAAATAATCCATTCATCCTCCAGTAAAAATATACATACTAAGCAAATTTTACAGTAGCCACTATCTCTATATCCACCTTCTTTCCTCTAAAATACCTGCTTGTTAAAATCATAAACAAAACTTTTGAGATAAAGTAACAGAGACAGAGTTGTCTTTCTTTATTTGTTACTTATTTTATTTAAACAGTTATGATAGTCTGTATATCAAGCTTGTATATTTTTCATTTATGGCTGTCAAATTGATCTGCCTAAAGTATAGATCTGACCATGTTCTCAATTCAGTGAACTCCAATGGCTCCCTACTGCCTCTAGAATCAAATATAAAATCTTATTGGCTTTTATCTTCTTAACCTTCACTCACCTACCTGTCCAGACTTTTTATATCTAACTTCTCTCCATGTACTTTGAAATCCAATGGAAATGGGTTCTTTACACTTCATCTTTTGTATGTGTATTTGTACTTAATCATCCCCATTTTATGTCCAATTTGTTATATATGCATATACATATTGTCTATATGTACATACACATATACATATGCACAACAATGTGCACATGTATTTTATGTGCACACAAATATATATTTCCACATATTACACAAATACATGCATATATATAGCCTCAGGTACTAACTAGCTTGGGGTTACTTTGGGCAAATTACTTTTTTTGCTAGGAGGTTTGCTAGGAGGTACCCAGGTGGCTAAATGAACAGAGCTCTGGACTTGGAGTCAGAAAGACCCAAGTTCAAATACAGATTCATACATGTACTAGTTTGTGTGACCTCGGGCAAGTGACAAAATCTGTTTGCCTTAATTTACTGGAGAAGAAAATGATAAACCATTTCAGTATCTTTTTCATTAAAGCCCCATATAAATATGGCCCACATAGAGTGGGACATGACTGAATAATGTGTATATCCATGCATACACACACACACACACACACACATATATATATATATTATATATATATAATACATACACATACATATGTGTATGTAGTTTTTTTTTTCTATTAGGCTTTGAACTCTGTCAAAGCAGCAACTGTATTTTGCCTTTCTTTGCACCTCCAACTTATTTAACACTGTGTTTGACAGCATAGTGTCTGACATTTAGTAAGTTCTTTAAAAATGCTTTCTGATTCAATTAACACTTAAATATTTCCCAAAGGAAGAACAATCAGATCAGGAAAAAAAATATCACTATTGGTTTAGATTTTCATCGAAGCAGTTATAGTATATCAAAGAATGATGAGATCATAGGTTTAGAGCTAAACTTCTTAGTCATCAAATCCAACTCTTTCATTTCACAATTGGAGAAACTAGGAGCTTGAGAAGTTAAAGTAATTTGCCCAGTAGAACATAGACATCAATTTGTAGGTCAAGGATTTCAATTCAGGGTCGTTTATATGACCTAGATATGTATGTATATGTGTATCTCTATCAACAGGTGCACAATGGAACATATAAGAAAGTATAGAAACTATAATGAAAGCACAACAAAATTAGGCATGTTTTCAAAAATCGACTTCTCTTAGAACTACATAAAGAAAATAGTAATACTGATTATTTCAGCATTCTCCTACAATTTTCGTAGTTTTATAATAACTTTATTTGTCATGGTCTTGTAACAACTCTGTAGTTCTTGAAATTGGATTTTTAAAATATTTGAAAAGTACCATAAAGGTGAATTTTCAATAAAAAACAATACATTTCTATCGCATATTTGTTTTCCACAATCTGATTTTTGTCTACTATTAAGCACCATGTTAAAGCTAATTTTTGAATAGCATTTAGTATTTTATAGAGCCTAGTGTATCATACTGATAGAATTAGTGGATGTGGGCTATGTGTGTGCTTATTGCCTATTGGATTTATAGATTTCAGGAGACCTAGCAACCAAAACATATTTAAAATTATTCATGATCCTCAGATATTATGCATACAATTGATTATGAAAATGCACCAGTAACCTAATTGTGGAAACCTTCTGTTATAAAACACAAATGTATTTAAATACCTTCAAAGGCTACAAAGAATGAGAACATGCTGTATTTTTCATTTTAGATTTTGCGAGTCACTGCTAATATTTTATATTGGTTTAATCAAATTGTACCATATACATATTTATATAAATATTCATTTTCCACAAGTTATATCTAACTGGTTATATTAGATCTATGAAAATTGTCCAGATATACATATTATGTGTTTCATGCATTTATATCACAGGACTTCTTTTGCCAACTTAGATATATAAATTGTTTATGTTCCTCTTTAATTCGTATCTAGTGTTTATATTATTAGCCTTGAACCATGATGTCTTCTATAACTACTAAACTAAGAAGAAAATGAATCTATCAGATTTCTCTTCTTGCATAACATAATTTGCTGCTTTTTAGAAGATGATAATTTCATTTGTTTCACTGGACCTCAGAATTCCAGCCCTTTACCATTATTTATTTGTACCTTGTTTTTAGCTTCTCTATTGTTTATTTGAATTTTCTGAGATAAGAGGGAAGTCTTGCCACACAATCCTTTTCTATGGCGCCTGGTTGGGTAGTCACATAATACCTTGATTTATAACTATGTTGTAATCCAAATAGGAAGCAGGTGGAGTCGCAACTGGGTATGATGCCTTGGATATTAATGGCTTGGCTCAGCAGTGGAATTTCTAAAGCTGTATACACTTTTTTTTGTCTTAATTATGCATTCATTAAAAGCTTTTATACCCAACAGAATAAAGTAAATATTTTTTGATCTCTGTAGTGTGCTCCCAGACTGTAGATTTGCACAGCAGGGTCTTGATAATCTGAATAAATTGTATTTCCCCAAGGAGTTTATCTTTCAAATAAGGTCATAAAGAAATGCCAGTTTTCCCCCTTTAGTTTTCATTGTGCCTTTTCTGCTATTTATAATATGGAGAATAGGAACTAGGAGTACACTGTAAGTAGTAATGCATGCATGGCTCTTAAAATATATCCGTCTGTTACCTATGTCCTTGCCTGCCTTTGGTGAAGTATTTTTAAGCACTACTAGAATGTGATTTTTTTTGTAGTTAAACATTTATTCAACTGCATTCAACATTTACTAAGTACCCACTATGTGTAAGGCCTGCTACCAGATGCATGACATGCAAAGGTGAAAATAACACAGTTTTTGCCCTTGAGCAGCCCACAATCCAATCAGAAGGATGAGACAAGTTCATAAAGAAGGAACATGCAATAGAAACAAATAATTTTAAGTGTATTTGGGCTGCTGAGCTGAAAAAAAAAAGAAATTAGCTTCAAATATTTAATGTCCTTTTTTTCCTTTCATTCTCATCTGATCAAGTCAACAGTATTTACTGAGTGTCCTTGCATGCAGAGCCCTAAGGTGGACACCACGGGAAGCCACTGATAAGAATCTTTTAGCTTTATGAACTTAACGGTCTAGTGGAGGAGATGGAACACAAAAGTATTTATCCACAGAGTAGAAGTAGGACATAGGTAAACATATCCCTAATGAGGGACAAATATAAAGCAATAAAGAAGTCTTTGAGGATCAGAGAAGCCTTTTAGAAACATTTTAGTCCTTTCAAAAATAGTCTGTAGATTTATTCAGTAGAAGGATAGCTAAAGCATTGAAGCTTATGCACTGTTCAAAATGGGGAGGATACAATGCAACCAAAAACCACAGTCTCTACCTACCCTTAAGAAGCTTACCTTCTAATGTGAAGACAACTCATAAAGGCTGCAAGCAGAGGGAGAATCCTCTCCTGGGAACAAGGTTGCTTTCTGTAGAGTCGGTGCAGTATTATCATTCTAGAGTGGATAATGGAGCCAGGAATTAAGCAAGCATGACTTGTAAATTTAAACTAAATGAAGACTTCCCTCCATTTTGGAGGTCTGTATCTGCTAGCAGGCCCCTTACTGGCTTTCCAATTATTGATTAGGTTAAATGATTTTGTTATCCTTATTCCTATCCTGTTATAGGTTTAATTTAAATGAACTAAATTAACTAATTTAATTAATGCCAAGTATAATCAGAATTGCTAGAATTTCCCAAGAAAATTTTGTTTCATGTCAAAACATTTGAGAATTCTACAATAAGAATGATGGAAATTTGAGGACGTGCCTTTTAGTTCTTACTGAAATGGAAGTATCCCGAAGGAGTGGCTACATCACTGTTTTTGACAAATGATGCTGTAGTGGCCCAGAATATTTCACTGAGATCTGATTATAATTAATAGGGCTCTGTACTATAGTTTGTATATGACAGTGAATGGCTTGTGGCCATAGGAGTGGATGCTTAAGGTTTCACATTAGTTTTTTGGGAGGTTAGTAAGTGAAGAAGTTCTCTAAGTGACCTTGTGTAAAAGGTAGTAATTTATAATGAAACATTAGGATATGGAAAGATTGCTGGACTTAAAGTTGATGAAACTTGATGCTTCCTGCCTCAGGAGTTTACTAGCCATTCTTATAATGGGCACTACATCTTAAGTAGAATAATTCCTAGATATGTTATTCCACCAAAATATAATCCATCCCAGTGTAACTAGATAGCTAGCTAAACAAAAAAGATAGAAAATTTATTAAATAATTATATTCTGGGCAGTGTGTTCATCTCTAGTCTCAGTAAGAAAAAAAAAAGGAAATCAGAATGTTTTTTGCCATTCTGTTAGCCTAAGAAAATTATGGTAAACTTAAGCTATTAGTTTATGCATATGTATGTGTTTATATGTATGTATTCATAGATATTTGCATATACACATTTTGTAAATTGAAACTAAATGAAAACTTATCTATTTTGGAAGTCTTAAACATTTTATCTCCTATAATGACTCTTAACTAACTCTGACTTTCCAATTACTGATAAGGTAAAATAATTTCATCTTTGTCCCTATTCCTATACCCTTGTAAGTTATATTTAATTTAACTAAAGAAACTAAGTAAAGTTCAACTAAAACTAAAGATAATCAGAATTTGTTTCCTTTCCTAATTCTAAAATACATATGAATATCAATTTATCTTAGACAGACACTGAAATAGACAATGAGATGAGACCATAAGTAAACAGTAGAAGATTGAGCTTTTTTGTCTTTGGAAAATTTCAAAGTTATTTTAATAGCTCTTCTCACATACTACATCTTCCCCCTTAGCTTCTCCCTGAATGAAAAAACAATGTAAAATTTCTACATTTTTCAGATGGTTCAGGAGAGTGAATAAGCTGAATATTTTTCCAGGGAGATATATGTGGATATTTCTGTTTCTTCTTTATGTCTCCATCAGTTATAGAAGTGTGGAAGCCTTTTCTCTTATTATTTCCTGTTTCTATAGCTTGTTCTGTATATATTTGCTTGAAATGTGTCTGCCTTTGTTGGATTGTAAGCTCCTCGAGACCAAGGACTGCTTTTTGCCTCTTTTTTACATTTAGCACTTAGCACAGTTTTGGCACATAGTAGGCACTAAAGTCAATTGCCTATTGATTGAGAAGACAGACAGCTAACGTGTCCATTTTAATCAGTTCTCTTGCTTTCATTCCTTGGCCCTATTGACAGATCTGTAGCCATCAGAAAGTCTTTGTGGCAAAGTTACTTAAAATAGGAATGGATCTCATCTAGTTACAATAGCCTTTACTTTTTTAAAGTGCTTATTAGTACTTTCTTGAAAATGTCAACCCCTCTAAGTAACTTTATTAAGAGAAGAAAAGCCACACAAGAGAAACTGAAGTTGAAGAATACTTAGGACTGAATTTTTTTGAGCTTGGAAAACTTGCATCAAGTTATGAGACATGGAATACACATTTTGCATTTCTTCTCCTGCTTAACTTGCCAACCACACTATAAGGAACAAATAAGGGGTATTTTGGGGGAGGGGTATAGAAGAAGAATGAAGCCAAGTAACACTAAAATTAAAGACAAAATAAAAATAGTTTTTAAATTTTTCCTAACACGAAGTATACACAATAATTCTGTTAAAAAAAAAGGATTTTGGGTTGAGTGGAAACATGATAGAAAAAGAACTTTTTGAGAATTTTGCTTTCACTTTTACTCCAAGGGCTCAGCTCTTGCTGCTGAGCTGTAATCTTTGTTGGAGACTACTATCTGAGTTTAGAAGGCTAAGAACATAGGGAAGGTGATGAGACTCTCTCATATGTAGGTCAAAATTCACTTTTAAAAAAGGTATCATCAAACCCATATAGCTCTAAGTTCTCGTTTGATGGAGGAAATAAATGACTGCCTATTGGATTGAAAAAGTGACTCCCTGTGGACTGTAATGCATCCTTTATGATAGTAAAACTGTGGCACTCTGGGGTGTCTGCTAGTATCTTCAACCAATTGGATAGAAATTCCCATTTTAATATTGGGCCAGAATGTCAAGTCATTTTCTGGAAAAGAAGCTCTTTCATGTGGGTCTCTGCTCTGACACTTACTGTGTGATCATGGGCATGTCACCCAACCTCTCTATAAAATGAGAATAATAATATTTAGAAGGGAGACAGACCTACCTGGTTAATGTCATCACAGACTGTCAGGCCATGGTGTTGGATGCAGCCCTGGCTTATGATTTGCTTTTTAAATCCTATTTTGTAAGTGATAAACCAAGAGAGACGGTGCACAGTTCAGAATCCCACCGCTTTAGACGTGGCCATCCATTCCTTAGCCTTATCCATTCTGAGCGCAGAGTGAAACATCCCAGGCAATGCAGTTAAAAGGTAGCTTGCATCCAGGCAGATCACCTACTTCTCTTTCATTTCCTGAGCTCCACATTTGCAGTTTAGTTTCTAGGAGCCAAAGGCTAATATCCACATTCAACTGGTTTTAAGTATTAAAAACAGCTAGTGTTTGTTATTCCATGCCTTTTAATGCATTAGTCCTTTTTTTCCTTTGTCACAAAGACTTCTTTTTGGCCTTCAAAGACATTGGTGGGGAAGTTAAACTGCAATTTATTTCAGCCTTGCTCCCAGGTGTTTCTTTAGGCAAATACTCTCATCTGTAATCGGGTACAGCATTTGTTGTTACAGTACTGCTTGACTACACACTGCTTCCTCCTTCTTTATCCCTGGTGAAAATGTCCCCTTCTGAGACAAAATTAGGTGCCATCTTCTCCATCAAACCTTTCCTGAGGCAGTGGGCTGCTCTGGAAGGAATAGTTAATATAGAGTCCAGAGATCTGAAGATGAATCTTAACTTTGCTGTTTACTACCAGTGTAAGCTTGAACAAGGCATTTATTTTACTTCTTTTGACCTCAGTTTTATTATCTGTAAAATGAGAATAAATAAAATTTAGATGTAATTATTAGGTCCTTCTCGACAGTAAATCTGTGGTCCTGTGATTTAATCTTCCAAGCTAAAAGTGATTCTTTTCTCCCAATCAAATTTTCATACTTTGTTTATACTTCATTGATCATTCCTTTCTGACCATCACATATTCCCTTGTTAGTCTGCAGGTCCTGATTAGTACGAAAATGACTTTCTCAGGTCACCATATTTGAATTCATACTTCATATTTCCCTTGTGAATTTCTTGCCATACTTTATATAATTACAACTTTGAATATTGCAAATTTGAATACATGTGACCACTTTGAAAGGAGTTCATTATTCATACTAATTGAGACCAAGCTTATTTATGTATCCCCAGTACCTAGCACAGTGTCTTGTATGTCATGGGTATTAAAAATAGAATGTTTGATGATTTAATTGAATTGAAGTGTAGGCATTTTATTCCTCTCTTTGTAGTAAACATTATGTAGCTTGTCATAATGAAAACACTGAAATAATTAAAAAAAAAACTCATCCCCTTCTTCCCTAATTCTCCTCTCATGATTTAATTAAATATTAAACATCATTATAATTACTCACATGTATATAATGTTTGAGAATTTACAAAGAATTTTCCTCACAAAGACCCTGGGCAATAGTTTAATAAAGATATAAGTGAAGAGATATGGTAGAGTGGAAGGGATACTAGTTCTGAATTTGACTTAGAGAGCTCTCTCAGGTCAGTTGTAGTTTTGTATATTATTCCCATTGCATAAATGAGAAAAAGTTAAGTTAGGGAATATGTCCATAATCCTACAGTGTTCAAAACAAACCTAGATCTTCTGATTTTAAATCTAATGTTCTTTTTTAATATATAACACCATTTCCCGTTTCATAGTAAGTGTAATAAAAACGAAGTATTAAGAAACTATATACCTGGAGAACTTATTGATTTTATACAATTTTAATTTTAAACAGAAGGGAAAATTTCTTTTAAAGCCCCCCCCAAAAAATCTTCAATTAACTGCCAAGTGCTTGATTTAGTAATTTGTAATTTTCTAAATTAAATTTAGCAGGCACAGTAGACAGAATACCAGCTCTGAAGTCAGAAGGAACTGAGTTCAAATCTGTTCTCATACACTTAACACGTCCTAGCTGTGTGACCCTGGGCAAGTCACTTAATCCCATTTGCTTCAGCAATAAGTAAGTAAATAAATAGATATATAAATGAATGAATGAATGAATAAATAAATAAATAAATGAAATAAACAAACAAACAAATAAATAAATGAAATTTGGCAAAATTCAAATTACTAAGTTTAATAAACTGGTTTGCTTAGAGCAGAATCCAAATGTTTTTTATATATACAAGAATGTATATCAATTTATTATATTGTTTTTATCCTGGCATAACAAATATAGAGCTGAAAGGAACCTTAATGGTTGTCTGGTTTAATCCCTCATTTCATAGATGAAGCCTAGGTTACCAAGATAATATATGGCAGTCAAGATTCAAACCTTGGTCTTTTAACACTCTTTATAGGGTTCATTCCACTGTACTATAATGCAATATCCTTCCTTTATATATTTATTCCTAAAAGAAGCTGATAATGCATTTTTAGATTATGTTTTGGGAGAAAACTAAAAAAACTAACAGAATATGAAAATTCAAAACAGGGACATCATATTGTTATATTTCAAGTACATCTACCAAACAGGGTATTTAAAAAGTTTTTTTAAAAGACATTCAGCAGAGACGGCTAGGTAGCACAATGGATAGAGCACCAATCCTGAAGTCAGGAAGAATTGAGTTCAAATCTAGTCTTAGACACTTGATACATCCTAGCTGTGTGACCTTGAGCAAGTCACTTAACCCCAATTGCCTCAGCAAAAAAGAAAAAGAAAAAAATATATACATTCAGTAGAATAAAATAAAATAAAAAGCAGTCATTTCTTTATTATATATTTTTTATAATATTATGCCTTGTATTCATTTTTTCCAAATTATCCCCCCCTCTCTCTACTCCCTCCCCCCAATGGCAGGCAATCCCATACATTTTACATGTGTTACAATATAACCTAGATACAATACATGTGTGTAAATACCATTTTCTTGTTGCACAATAAGCATTAGATTCCGAAGGTACATGTAACCTGGGCAGACAGATATTAGTGCTAACAATTTACATTCACTTCCCAGTGTTCCTTCTCTGGGTGTAGCTACCTCTGTCCATCATTGATCAACTGGAAGTGAGTTGGATCTTCTCTATGTTGAAGATTTCCACTTCCATCAGAATACATCCTCATACAGTATTGTTGTTGAAGTGTATAGTGATCTTCTGGTTCAAAAGCAGTCATTTATAATAAATCTGTGATCTATAATATCAATCTGTGTTCTTTGCATTAAAAGGTTAGGTCTTACTAAGCAGGAATCTCCTTAATAATAACAGATTATAGTTTATAGCATCCAGCATGGAAAAATGAACATATGAACACAATTTTGATAGAGAAAACTGAGTCCTTAAGTATAGCTTTATGTACATTTTTAAAAGCGTGGGAATAATTAGGGGGAAAAAAACAACTAACTGTACCCTAGTTTCAGTTTCCCTTGCAGGTAAGATTATTTAAGCTTCTGTGGTAATTATATTTCTAAGAATTACTGAACCAGACTCATCAGATAAGTAAACTACTCTTTGAGTATAAGCCTTGCACTTTTGACAATACTAACACTCTCAAACCTCTAGGGTTCCATGGGGTAGATAAAGGATCCAGTCTTTTTTAATGGCACACTAGAGACCTGAAAGGGTTAAGGTAGTTCTGCATCAACTTACATGCAGGGAGTAACTTACTAACTTAGAGGATCTGGTTCTTTATTCAGCCACGTATATATTTCCAATTATGGGAACTGCTGTTCTCATGCTTGCTTTTTTAAACATCTTATTCATATCCCAAGGAATCATATTTGGGAGGCTACTTAAGATATTTCTCTGAGGACGTGATCCCTGATGGTAAGAATTTCAATATGCCTTTGATAAAAGCTGTAAATGGGAGGCCACGATCTTTGGACAGATTGACATAAAATAAGACCATAGGAGAATTGTAGAATTGTTAAGTGGGGAAGAAACTTAGCAATCTGGCCCAACTTAGATTTTTACAGACAAGAGCAGGTTCCCATTTGAAAACATGGGCAAACAGGGATTTTATAAGCAATATTCTGCCATCTGTCTTGGCTCCTATAAAGAAATGTCATGTATCACTAAAAGAATAGAACCTAAGCTATGACATAAGAGATCTACCCTTAAATTTTTCTCAGTCTTCTATTTCTATATTTCATAGACCATGTCAAGCATTATTCAAATACTTTTAAAGCCAGAATGGGGAATAGAAATTTGGAAAAAATTCCTCAAATAGAATTCTAGATTTCCAGAAAGTCAGAATGAAGAATAATGTGTTTTAACACTTATACTTAAATCAATCATTTTATGCATGAGTTTTCAGGTGTTTAGGAAATTTAAAACTGGCATTATAAAACTCATAAATATTAGCTTTAAGAAATTTTGCAGAACAGGGAAAATATAAAAAGCTGTGCTGTGCTTTTGTCCTAAAAGCTGAAAAATGGTCCTTCATACCCAAAGAGTACAGTGTGTTCGTCTATGGCTCTTCTGTCCATTATGA
Source organism: Sminthopsis crassicaudata (assembly GCF_048593235.1). NCBI lineage: Eukaryota > Metazoa > Chordata > Mammalia > Dasyuromorphia > Dasyuridae > Sminthopsis > Sminthopsis crassicaudata. The sequence goes on along the minus strand of NC_133620.1, from coordinate 210,883,493 downwards.
CCTTGGAAGTCTCCACCACAGGTTGGACACAGGAAATCCTTTGAGCATTCGGGATGGAGATGTTCTAGGTTGCACATCTCATATTTCCTTTGTACTGTTTTGATTATGCTCTGCATAGTCTAAAGACAGCCTAGATGTCAATTACTTTTTAAAAAGTTTTTTGATTTAAATTTTTATTAATCTTTAATTTTATGGATATCTTTTTTTTTTTACATTTTACATTTTTACTGTATTTCTGAGTACATTTACAAGCTACTTCTTGTAATAAAGAATTTTTAAAAGAGAGAAAAAGCAGTTTAGCAAAATTACTTCATATATCAAATGAATCTGACAATATATGAAATGTTCCACACTCATAAGAAAGAAGGGGGAGACATTTTTTCATCTTTTCTTTGAAGGTAAGCTTGGTCATTAAACTTTCAGTGTTAGGATTTTTTCTTTGCATTCACATTACTATAGTCATTTTGTATAATATTTACCTGGGTTTGCTTACTTTCCTTTGCATCAGTTCATATAAATCTTACCACATTTCTCTGAATTCTGCATATTATGGCATATTCTATTATATTTATATATGACAATTTGTTTAGCCATTCCCTAACAAACTTTGTTTCTTTTTTTTTTTCTGTAAAAAGACTATTTTGATGATTCTGGGGTCTGTTTTATTGTCTTTTATCTCCAGTAAAATAGTAGAATCTATAAATTAAAGAATATAGGAATTTTAATCACTTTATTTTTTAGCCTAATTCAAAATTGTTTTCTTGAATGGATGAATTAATTCATAGTTCCACAAAAAAGAAATCTGTGCCTGACTTTTCCCAATCCCTTCAACATTGACTATTTTCATTTTATTTTCTTTGCCAATTTGCAGGCCATGATGTGAAACTTTAGAGATGTGTTTGTTTTATTTTATTTATTTTAAATTTATGGAATAAAACAAACATTTCTATAATGTAATATAATAAAAAGATGATTGCTTATGAAATTGCAAATCTATTATGACTTGCTGTTCCTTTTAAATATGTAATAGTTATCACGTACATTTTTTTTTGCTTTTTTCTTCCCTCTACTTCTCATCCTAGAGATGGCTATCATTAGATACAAATATGTATGTATATATGTCTGTGTATGTGTATGTAAAATCATGCTATACAGATTTCTATTTATGAGTTGTTTCTCTAGATGCAGATAGCTTCTTCCTTCATATGTCCTTTGTAGTTAATTTGGATATTTATAATGTTCAAAATGACTTAGTTGCTAAAATTTGTTCTTAAAACAATATTGATGTTACTGTATACAACTTTCTCTTCATTCAACTCATTTTGTTCTTCATTATTTCATGCAAGTTTATCCAGGTTTTTCTAAAATCAGGAAGCTCATCATTTTACATAGTATTTTATCATGATTACATACCACAGCTTATTCACTCATTCCTTAATTGATAAGCATCTCCATGATTCCCAGTTCTTTGTTTTGATATGCATTTCTGTAATTAATGATTTAGAACTATTTTCCATATAACTAAGAGGTTGTGCTTCTTTTTGAGTTATCTGTTCCTATTTTTTGACCATGTGTCTATTGGGGGATGGATTTTCTTTTTTTAAAATTTTTTTATTAATTTTATAATTATAAAATTTTTTGACAGTACATATGCATGAGTATTTTTTTTTTATAACATTATCCCTTGTATTTATTTTTCCATATTTTCCCCTCCCTCCTTCCCTCTACTCCCTCCCCTAGATGACAGGCAATCCTATACATATTAAATGTGTTACAGTATAACCTAGATACAATGTATGTGTGTAAATCCAATTTTCTTGTTGCATGTTAAGAATTGGATTCTGAAGGTATAAGTAACCTGGATAGAAAGACAGCAGTGCTAACAGTTTACATTCAGTTTGGGGGATGGCTTTTCAACAAGCACTTATTAAGGACCATATTCTAGGCATTGGAGACATAAAAATATAAATTCTAGGGCAACTGTTTTAAAGGAGCTTAAGCTCTGTTTGGAGAAAAAAAGCAAGTACATAAATGAATGAATGCAAAATATAAAAAAAATTTTAACTGGGTTGGGGGCTGAAGAGAATATACTAACAAATTGGGGAATCAGTAAAAGTCTATTTTAAGAGGTGGCCCTTAAACTCAGCCTTGAAGAGAGCTATTAATTCTAAGAGGTAGAAATGAGAAAGGATAAAGGATATCATGGGTAAAGGAATATCCGTTTCATCACCTAGGGAATACCCTGTAGATCAGGATGGGCCTAAGTATGCAGCAATGTTCAGCAGAGATGCTAAAAAACAGTTCATTTTTAGCATCTCAGCATCCATGTTCGTGGGCCTATGTACCTGAGTTAGGGAAAGCAATGACATATTAAGGCATATGATAACACGTGTTAGCTTTGGATAAGGAAAATAAATCCTGTCATCAGATACAATAAAGGGAGTCACAGAGCAAATCATCTATCCATGCAGAAGACAATTCCCTCCCTTCCTCCCAACATGTTTAAGAGAATTTAACTGGAATAGAAGAAAACCTGCTAGACTTATAAGGATGATTCGACAATACAATAGGCTACTGGATAAAACTGGAAAGATCTTGTTTCTGGAGCATTTAAAACACAGAATCACTTTTGTCTGCTTTGAATAGATTAGGAATAAACTTGGTAGAGATAAATAGGTGATAGTTTGTATGAAACCTGCAAAAAGGCCTGAAACTGTACTTCTTTAAGAGTAATGTATTAATTTCACCAAAATCTTGATTCATTTAAAGTAGAGTTTTGAAAAAAAAAAGTTTCAAGTGTCAGTCTGTCTTCTGATGTATGTGTCATCTGATTCTGCATCCCTCTTGTTAGCTGTAAGAGAAAAATTGGATCCTTGGGGTATAGGATATAGTGAATGTAAAAAGATCATTATTTCTTTTTCCTAAGAAGCATTTTTAGAAAATTGCAAATAGCATTTCAATTGGATCACTAAACTAGAAACTACTTTCCATCTTCTTAACAAAGTGTTTGAAGTTCTTATTTTTAAGGTATGCAAAATGGCAGAAATTGTCATCTAAGAACATAGACCCTTGCCTAAAGCATTCTAATTGAGAAAGTTTCCAAATGAAAAATGGTATGCAGTAGGATTTTTGCAGTGGATGTCACACAGTCCCTGTTGATTTGAACTGAATATCCTTTGACTTTTCTCTTGGGTTCTGCATTATTTCTGAAAAGCTTTTTTTTTTCTTTATTCATTTAGGAATTAAATAGCTTTAATTATTTGGATCTGTACAGACTTGCTGACCTCTTTAATCTCACTTTGCTGGAGAAGGCAGTGATCGATTTTTTAGTGAAACACCTCTCTGAACTCCTAAAGAGTCACCCTGAAGAAGTTCTAACACTTCCTTATTGCCTGCTTCAAGAGGTCCTGAAGAGTGACCAGTTGACATCCTTAAGTGAAGAGCAAATCTGGCAGGTAAGGAAGTTTCCTTTTCAGCAGAATATGTGGTAGAAAATCTAGACATGCTCCTTTTGCTTGAATCCTGGTACTGTGAGATAGTAAATGATTAAACACTATGGGGTCAAGAAAGTGTGTGAACCCTTTTTTCTCAGGTGAATTTTCAGACAGAGTGTTCTCTTGACTTGCCAGATGATTGGAAAGGACTTGATCTTAAGGTATTGGGTTCTCAATTCACATTTAAAGTCACAGATAAAATTTCCTTGGGGCCTTCCTGTAACCAAATATATATGATTTCAAATGCTAGGAGGCAGTAACATTATTAAATATTTCATGGTGAAAATAGTTTAAATGTGAGAAAAATAGATTGATTTGACTTTTATGAAACAAACAGAATAGGCTTCAAGTACAAAATTCTGAAAGGGCCTTTTATGTATTGCAAAAATATAGCTTCCGTTGGAGAACTGTTTGGTCCATATGTGAAAGACCCTTAGGGAGGTTTCTCTATTCTTGTGGAATATAAAGCTTCCAACTTTATTCCTTCATTGATTATTGCCTAAGGAATCACCTTCTTACCTGATCTCTTTCCATCATTTTCCCCTTTGCTCTCATCTTCCTTTGCCATCCCTCTCTCCTACAACTGACCATCATTTTGCCATTGAGTTTATTTATAAATGCTATATTTTCAGTATTTTCCAAGAATTTGAAATTATTTAAAATAAATAGAATGAAAGACAGTATCACTTCTCCCAAGCTCTGAGTAACTTCTGAAGTAACTTTTAATCTCATATGTACATAGCATTTTAAATTTACAAATTGCTTTCTTCCCAATCTTCCTGTAAAGTGGATGATTTGGATATCTATCCCATTTTATATTTGAGGAAAATTGAGGAATTTACTTAGGCTCAAAAAATTTTGTAGCTGGGAGGGCACTTTGGGTATGAACTAGACCATCTCTCAAACATTTTATAGCTGAGGATAGACTCAGAAGTTAAATGACTTGCCCATAATCATATGAGTAGTAAGTGACAAAGTCAGCATTCAAATCCAACTTAGCAAATGTGGAAAAAAGGCTTTTATAACTACCACTCTACTCATACCCTTAGTCCCCTTTTTCTTGACAATACTTTGCATATACTTTGAATACTTATCTATGAATATGGGATATCATTCCATTCTATCTGTACCTCAGTCCTCTACAGAGGATTATAAACCCCTTGAAGACAAGGGCTGTACTATTTTTTTTTTAAATTACTCCTAGCATAGTGCTTTTAATTCAGTAGTTACTAAATGCTTGTTCAATTGAATTGAATCAATCTCAAATCTTTTGATGTCAGATCTAGTCCTTTTTGTAGTAATGTTGGTTGGCCCTTATCAAAATACAGATTTATGAAAATTTGCCTGCCTCTTTCTTCAAGTCCCTATGCCTTTTACTTGCAGTCTCATTTTATGCCATTTTTCTGTTGATTAGCATTAGATATAAAGAGAGAAAACACAAATCAGGCAGATTTTTGCTATTTTAAAAAATCTCGTTTAAAAGAAAAGCTCTATTAGAGAGGAAATTGAAACTCTTGCCCAGAATGAGATTGTTTGAATATCTGTGGATTTCAATTATCCACATTATCCTACTTCATTATTAATATAATCAAGAATTGACTGGTCAGTTCTCAGATATGGCAGCCAAAGGAACTCATATTTCCCTAGGGAAGAAAAATGGGGATAATTTCTGCAATTGGCTGTTTCTAATTGAAATGGGATCAGGGGCCAATACCCTCAAATGGCTTCTCACTATCTTCTTTTATTGTACAGTGATCAGATCCCGTTGAAAGGCACTGCCAGAGATCATAATGGTAATGTGCAGATTTTTGAGTGACAAAAGTGCTATACTGTCCACTTAAGTGTTACCATAATTGCCTCTCTAAAGGTTACTAATGCTATAATGTAGAATTTTAAGGACTAGTTTCTGCTGCAGGCAATATATATATATATATATGTAAAAATACATCTATATGTAATATATATTATATATTAGTGAAATATATATATATATATATATATATATATATATATATATATATATATATATATATATTTGTACCTGGACTTCCAGAAAAGAATTAAAAGACTCACATAAATATTTACCAATTTAGGCATTCAGCAAGCAATAAGAAACTACTTTTGCTTTATCTTAGTAAATAAGTAATTCTCTCATAGTCAACCCAATAGAGAAAGATCAAATCAGACCAGCTATATTGCCTCCAGTGTAGTTAAGTTCATCATTTTTGCTAAGGTTATACTACTAACGCAATATACCATGGAAGAATCTAATATTCAGCCCAGGGTGAAGATTGGGTATGCCAGAGGATTAGTGTCAGGGTGCTTTATAGAAGTGAAACTTGACGGACAGGCTGGAGACAGATCTCCAGAATCTCATTAAATTGCTGAATTGTTCATTACTGAGCACTCTCACTGTAATAAAGTGCTCATTGACTTTGACAAATCCCCATCCCATGTCTTAAAGAAGAACACTGAAGCAAGAGGTGTTGGGGAAGAGAAAGGAAATTGGCACAAAGTGGGCCAAGTAATAGAAAAGCTGATGAGGGATCCTGCTACTTGATTAATATGTGCTACCAGTAACCTATGTGACTTGCCACATACCCCCCAAGCACCCCTCACTCCCCCAAATGTATGAGTGTCCATATGTACATATGCACACAGATACAAACACATGATTAACAAGTAATTGTTTTGAGACCCATGTAGATATGCAAAATTAAAGAAAGAAATAAAATTTGACCTTTCCTTTTGTAGTAATTTTTATTAATGGCCCAGGATTAAAAGACGTGGGGATTCAGTACACTTAGGTACAACTCTAAATGATATACTTTCTTACATTCTCTTTTTTTCTTTTGCTATTCTAACCATTGCCTCTTGAGCTTCTTTGATGAAATCCCTAAAGAATGTGCCTTATCAGCCCTGCCAGGTCCACTATCCATCTGCCCTTTCTAAACTTTAACCTAATCCTCTTCCCCCTGGGGTACTTTTTTGTCCTAGTATTTTTCTTAGACAAGTCTCTCATTATCACTAACCCATGAAACACTGATTCCATCAACTGACTTCACTGTGTTCACAATGTATGGATACACTTGAGGCAACTACATGTGGATACACACACTCACACACATGTGCTTACATACATGCAGAGAAAATGCATTAATGAATGAAAGAAAGAATGAATGAAATCCTCTAACTTCAAAGAATGAAATTTTCAGGATACCCAAAATCAGTCTAGAAGCAATAAGAGCATCTGTTTCTTTAAAAAAAAAAAGAAAGAAAGAAAGAAAAGAAAAAGAAAAAAGACATAGGAATGAAGAGAGCAATAAGAAAGAAAATACTGTGCAAGGAAACAAATAAGTCTTACACTTTGTCACCCTTCACCTTGGAAAATATCAGCGTCAGGGTTTTTTGGTTGCTGGGATTTTTTTGTTTTGTTTTGTTGGTCCTGGCCCATCCCAATTAGGGCTTGGATGGGCTTTCATATCATTTCTTAGTGAATAAAAGCTTAAGATTGGCTGGATGATATAAGGGAGTGGTTCGAAGTCTCCTTGGTAATACCTGCAATTTTGTTTTGTTAAAAAGCACGCTCCAATATTTGGTATCCCTACACTTTTTATTTTAATCAAATTGTATTAGTTATAGTTGTACAGTTGTGTACTGTGCTCTATATATTGACTGTGAAAAATATTAATAAATATAAAATATAAACTCACAGAGCTTAGAGTCTAATTGAGTACAAATATTAGATGCCAAATGAATGGCATATACAGTAAATGCTATGAATTCAAAGGAAGAGAAGGACATTATGAGCCATAATCATCAGGTAGAACTTAACTGGACTTTGCAATTGAACTTGAAGAAGGAGTGAGGGAGAACAGTTTGAGAAAGGGAATAATGCAGACAGAGGATGGGATTGAAATTAGCAATCAATCAATAAACAGTCATTTATTAAGTACCTACTATGTGCCACACTGTGCTAGGAAAAACTCTAGTTATTCAGAAGGTTATGCTCTATCAGGAGAGAAAGGGGTGTTATTTGAAATTATTGCAGATGTTGTCTGAGGGCCAAGAGCTGAGGTCTCTTATAGAAAGAAAAAGCCACTGAGAGACTGAAATACCATCTGTTTGTTTGAGAAGTGTAGAATTAGGAGAAATAGGATTGGTGAGGTTCATAATTAACTATAAGTACTGTCATCTTCCAAAAATAAAGCACTTCTATTTTTTAGTCAAATATTAAAGGGAACAGTACAGCTGCTGATTTGTTTTAGTACAGGAAGTTTGCTTGCCGGGAGAACTAATACCAGTGAAACTCTGGGTCTTGAGTGAAAAACAAGAAAACAAAACAAAACAACAATTGATATTATTGTATGTATTTACTTCAAGAACTATAACAGCTTTATGAGTAGATAGAATTTTGTTCCATAAACACAGTGAATTAGCTAATTGAAACAATGAAATGGGTCTGATATTCTACTTTTCAGATGAAAAACTAGCTGCAAAGATGTGAAATGCTTTAGCAATTATTTATTAAGTACCTGCTGCATGCAAGGTAATATGGTGGGTAAAAGGAATGCAAAATGAAACCTTTTTCTAAGGCTGCCATGCACTTAAATAGTAAATTAGGATACTAAAGTTTTGATTGCATGTATGGCATTAGGTCCAGGGAACTATATTCTTGTCATAGAGTGGCCAATAAAATAACAATTTAGTTCAGTTTTTTCATGTTTTTGGTTTTTTGAGTTATCCATAAATGTTTTTAATGTGTTGACTTTCGTCACTAGGAAATGTAATTGCTTTCTCCTTCATTCCTCAGATTTTCTTTCCTTTTGCATTTAGGTATCTAAATAGCATTTTGTGTAATAACAATAATAATTTACAAAGGGGATACATCATTTTAAGGTTTTTAAAGTTCTTGCCACATAAGAACCTTTTGTGGTCTGGACTTACCCTTCTTCCTTCAGTTCTCCAACTTCAGGGGCCTGATACAATAATGTCTTTTACCTTGCCATTCACTCAGCCTCTTAAATACTGTGCTGAGGTGAGGAGCCAAATCCAACACTTCTATATTATTTTGATTTACTGCACATGCCTATAGTGCAGGAGGTTCATTTTCCTGTGCTTTAATCAGGTCTCTAAATAGATTTATCACTCCTTACCCACTAGCCAAGGAATCTTACCCTATTTATGTTCCATTCTAGAATATGAAGAGGGCACCTTGTCTCCCGGAGGGGGTTCTATCTCCATTTGGCTTAGATTATAAGTTCCTCCAGGCAGGTGCATTTTTTTTAATGTTTGTATTGTACAATGTTATCTTACTGTGTTTCATAAATAATGAATAAAAACAATAATGTGCATTTTTCTTATTTAAAAGGATTGAATGGGAAACATCAGTCCCTTACTTTTTCTTGCTTCAGGTTTTCTACATTTGTGTATTTCTTCTCTCCCCTTTTTCCCTCTCTTCCCCATTCTCCTTCCTATGTAATATGTATATATTTCCCCTGATAGGCAAATTCTTAAGCAAATGAAATATGTCTTTTGGAGAAAGTGTTCTTTATCAATTTTTGGTTAGGGATTTGCTTAATTATTAAAAAATACATTTGCTCCACATCTCTGGAGACATGAATTAAATGATGATTTGAGTAGCCTTTGAACTCATATTTGGCTGTCTCCTACTAGTCCCTCATAACCTTTTATCTGCATTCCAAAATCCACCTGCATGGCTGAACTTGATTTTTTTTGGAAGTTTTTCTTCCAAAAGGGTCTAAGACTTGGAAAAGGCAGAATTGCAAAGAAATATTGAAAATCTGTAGAGTTAGAGGGACATTGGTAGGTTGAAAATAATTATGCAAAAGTAATCATTTGACATCATCAACATGAAATTGATATAAGTGCTGTCCCATTAGGAAAGGTGGGTTAATACAATATTCAATAGAACCTTATAGGAAAGATTTTTTTTTTGAATGAATGAATGAGTCATTCAGAGTTTTGGATAGACTTGGTCCCAATTTAGCATTCACATATACTAAATGTGGTACCAGATACAGAAAACTTTCAAGACTTATAGTGATTTACTCATCCGGTTCCAGTTCCCAGTTGCAGTATGTATCAGCTAAGGCAATTGTTAACTGTGAAAGGAGACCTCCATCTGTCTCCAGTGTTTGTAGCATTTCACTCACACCAAATCTGTACTCCAAAATAGAAAAGATCTCTTGCTTCCTCCTTCAGGGAAGGAAATAGTCACTAATTCTCTCCCACTTCTGCTCCTATCAACATGCTTAGTTCCCTTATATTTTTTCCTTGGCTATGTAGAAAATTTGGCAGACCTATATTTTCATGTGTTTCTTTCAAAGTCTGCGTCATTTCCCTGTAGACATTATTCTCCCCTTTCTTTTGAACATGGTGGGCAGTGCTGGAGGCAGTGCTCCAAAGGGGGACTAACCTGTGCCAAACTGGATAATTACTTTGCTCATTTCATGCCCATTGAAGTGTCATCCTATTATACAGTGTGAATTGGAGAATGTCATCTTTTTGTTTGGTGCTTTCTGTTTTCATACTGCCCAATGTGGCCTTTGCCTCTTCAGTAACATTAAAAAAACCCAAAACCAAAACCCCAATCATTTAATTTTTTAATAGGTTGGCAAATTAGCCCTTACCCATAGATTTGGGCATGACAGAAGTCAGACTTAAGAAATCAGGTTGTATATATACTTTAACATATTTAACATATATTGGGACTACCTGCCATCTAGGGGAGGGTGTAGGAGAAAGGGGGGGAAAATTTGGAACAGAAGATTTTGCAAGAGTCAATGTTGAAAAATTACCCATGCATATGTTTTGTCAATAAAAAGTTATAATAATAATAAAAGAAATCAGGTTGTAGGAAATTAATAATTTAAGCAAAAATTGGAGCTGTTGGTCCTTAAAACTGTTCAGATGTAATGTCATGGAAACTATGACAAGTAGGGAATGGGCTGAAATCAAAATGTTACAGGAGTTCTTTTGGTCTAATCTTTCTTTAAAAAATAACTGAGAATTTTTTTTATTTTTCTCATCTACTAATTGTCTAATATTTAGAGTCATAGATCTGAAGATGAAAGTGATCTGAGAGTCTATATGGTTTAACCACTTTATTTTACAGATGAAGAAACTGAGACCCAGAGACAAATGACTTGTCCAGGATCCTGCAGGTAGTACTCCTTAGAATGTAAATTGAACCCAAGTTCTCTGCCTTCAGAGCAGTTACTCTTCACTCTGTGCTACTAGGCATTTTCTCCTTTTACCATGTACTGTCTAGTCATCTTCATAACATTTTCTTTTTAATTTATTATTTTAATAGTGCTTTATATGAAATTAAAATCATACTGTTTGAGGACAAGTACTATCCTGTAATGTTTGGGCTAATGTTTCTGGAGGACCTCGGGGTCAGCCCAAGTCCTTGGTCTTAGTGGAGAAGTGATGAAGGCAGGAGAGCTGCCATGAGTCAAAATGGTCAAAAATGGAACATCTCTCTTCCAGTCCTTCTTAGCCTTTAAATATCCTATTACAATTACATCATTACAGCATACTAAATATGTGTGAACTAGAGAACTATTACATCACCATACTGGAGAACCATCATCTCATCAATTCCCCTGAGTTAACACCTTGCTATAAGTATCCTTGTTTCAAGTATACTTCTCCAGAGTTCTAGCCCTCTACACTATCCTTTACTTCTTTGTGTATTTCTAGTACTTAACACAGTCCTACAGTGAGGGCTTAATAAATGTTTATTCTTATATCATTTTTTATTTTTGGCTGGGACAATTGGGATTAAGTGACTTGTCCAGGGTCACATAGCTAAGAAGTGTTAAGTGTTTGAAGCTAGATTTGAACTCAGGTCCTCCTGACTTTAGGACTGGTCGTCTACCATTGAGCCATCTACTGCCCCAATCAATGTTTATTGATTGATTATGTCATCCTTCCATTTTCTTCTCCAAAAGACCTGCTTTTCTTCCCAATTTTATACATCTCTCTCTTTTTTTTTTTTTATAAATTTGATCAGTCAATTAATAAACTTTGATCAATCAGTTAATAAACACTTAGCACCCATTATGGGTCAGATTAGTCTCTGTCCCCAAAATAGAGTGCTGAATACCTCATCCAGTGATATCTCTCAGCAGGATATAGCTATTCCCTAGTGCCTTTCCTCTGAGATTACATTTATATTAAACTTACCTTATTTTCACAATATTTGTGTATATATAATAAGTATAGCGTGGTTCTCCCCACCTTTAGAATTTAAAGGTCTTGAGGGAAGAGATGTTATATTTGCTTTTTTCTGTGTCTCCAGTACTTAAGGAAATGCTTGGCACATAGTAAGTGCTTAATAAATGCTTGTTGACTGTCCTTTGACCAGTGTGATGTTTTAGGGGTGTGTGTGTGTGTGTGTGTGTGTGTGTGTGTGTGTGTGTGTGTGTGTGTGTTTGTGTAAGCTGCTTCTGTTTGTGTTTTGCACTCTACCTCATTTACATTTTCCTGATTTCTCTATGAGGATTCATTTCTTTGAGTGGCTTGACTGGTAGTTTGCTGCTGATTTCCTCTGGATGCAGCTTGTCACTAAGAAGCTGCTGTTGCTTCTGGCATTCACTTCAGGGGCACTTTACCAAGGGTAATCCTCAACCCCATTGCTCTGTGTTGTCAAGCAACTGTGAGGGGACAATCATTATCAGAAATTACAGGAGCCCCAACTTGTATTTAAGCTGTGGTTTCCATGAGTTAAGAAATAATTTTTATTAGAGTTTTGTTATTGGTGATTTTTTAAAGAAAGTACACACAAGAACAACAAGGTGATTTATGAGATATGACATATTTATCTTCTATTTTCCCAATTTTCACTTTGATTCCTGTTGTTTCCTGAATATGCTCTTTCTAATGTTGGTGCTGCTGTGAGGAGTAAAGAGATGACTGGAGAGTATTACTTATGTATTGGCATCCTGCAGTAATGTTGCTCCCACCTGGCTTATCATGGATTTAAAATGAAAACTACACTGGAAGGTATATAGGATGTGACTACCCTGAGTTTGGGCACAGCAGTCCTTCCATATTACAAAGCTGTTAACAGTTTAGTCTGGGTCCCCTTTAAATCCATTTAGTCTCTTGGAAAGCTGAACCCTTTCACAGTGCACATGGATACATATACATGAACATATATACCTGCACACATAAATGCATGCAATCTCTTATAAGGCAAAACTGATCTCAAGAATTCTTTCCCATAATTAGTGAATTAGCAACAACTGGTGAATTAATACTCAGGCAGTTAACTGTGTTTATTATGTGTAGTGCTGGTGTTCAGTAGGAGAAAAGCAAAGAAAACTTTATGGAAGGAATGGATATTTTCCAATCCATGGTTAAGGCAGGAGGGAAGAAAATAATTTGATAAAGAAAGAGTTGAAGGAAAAGGCAGGTGGGTAGAAGCGGTCAGGGGAGCTGGGAGGTCAGAAGATGAGAGATGGTGAAATAAGCAGAGTGGGGAAGCCAAATGCTAAAGAACTTGAAAGCCCTTACTTAGGAATATTAAAAGAAAAGGGAACCACCAAAGGTGATATCTAAAGATAACTTTCAGTTGGTCTTTAGTACATAAGATTGCAGTAGAATCTTCATCTAATCTAAAAATAGATTGCAGTAGAAAAGATCTGCTGGCTGGATATGGAGATTCAGGCCTGGAATAAAAGTAGAGGACAGAGTACTTGGCCTGGACTCAGGGAAACCCATCTGAATTCAAATCTGCCCTTAGACACCAGATGGTTCTGAGGAAATCACTTAATCCTGTTGCCTCAGTTTTCTCATCTGTCAAATGGGCTGGAGAAGGAAAGGACAAAGCCCTTCAAAATTTTTGCCAAGAAAATTCCAAATAGGGTCATAAAAATATGACATGATTGAAACTATTTATAAGAGTAATTTGTAAAAGTATAACAGTAAAGTTATGGGATTGGTTCAATTAGTAAGTACAAGAGTACTGCTATTAACCAGTGCTATATGAAGATGAAATATTAGACTGGGAAAATATCATAGATAGATAGAAAATGTGGATGTATTAGATATAGTTCTTAAAAGAGAGAAAGGAAAAGAGAGAAATTAGGAATTTGTAGGATATTATTTAGCTAAGTGTCATTCCAAAAGAAAACTTTATTGTGTTCCCAAATCCTGTATCGGGGTTTTTGGAAATCTCATTTTTATTGGACATCATATATCCCATAAGCTTCTAAATTGTCTGGGCTCATGATGGAAATTTGTGTTCACTAGAGGCATTTGTGCCATTTCACATTGCCAGTGCATGGGGGATTCTTGGCAAAAGAGCCTACATTTTATTGTAAATCTATGATTTCTATAAGATTCTTGAGTGGAGATGGTTTAGGCTACACAAATTTGGAAGGACATAGAAACTATGTAGATGTGGATCAACCCTGAAACCAGTGATAAAAAGTAATATGCAGTTTTGAGATTGTGGGAAATAGTCCTTTGTGTTTTCATAGAGTTTAGTATATCAGATAATTGGTGGAAAGGCAAAACTGTATTTAATCTTTTTTTAACATTTAATTTTTGTTCTATTTTTATCAATTACATGTAAACAAAAATTTTCAACATTCATTGCTTAAATTTGAGTGACAAATTCTCTCTTCCCTATATTCCATTCTCTGAGAAGACAATTTCATATTGATTATATATGTGCAGTCTTGTAAAACATTTTCATATTATGTTGCAAAACTCTTTCCAAATCCTAAGAATAATAAAGTAAAAAAGAGTATGATTCAATCTGCATTCAGACTCTATCAGTTTTGTCTCTGGAAATAGAATTTTTCATCATAAATTCTTCAGAATTGTTTCAGATCATTATATTGCTGAGAATAGCTGTCATTCACAGTTAATCATCACACAGTAATGCTTTTATGTACAGTGTTCTCCTGGTTCTGCTCATTTTACATTGCATCGATTTATGTAAGTTTTCCTGGGTTTTTCTGAAAGCATCATGCTTGTCATTTCTTAAAGCACAGTAATATTTCACCACAGTCTTAATACCACAACTTATTCAGGTATCCCCTAATTGATAGCCATCACCTCAATTTGCATTTCTTTGCCACTACAAAAAGAACTTGCTATAAATATTTTTAGTCCTTTTTTTTTTTAGTAATGTCTTTGGGATATATACCTTGTAGTGGTATTGCTAAATCAAAGGCCTAAATTGTATTTACTTCTAAAATTGTCCATAGTAGTTCCATTTTAAAATTAATGAATATATCTCATTCTGTGCTGATGTCTACATCAAATTCAGACACTCTGATAAGAGTCTGCAGATGCCTAGATTAGAAGGATAAACAGCTACTCTGGGATACACCTGTCCATGATTTCATGGTGCTGCTTAAAAGACAATGATATATAGATGATGCTGAGCTAATCCTCAGATTGTGTGAAAGAAGGTAAGATGTGCATTGTTGATAGGATAATCAGTGCTAGTTTTCAGTGCAAGTGTCTTTGTGTTCAAGAAAGTAATGTTTTACAATTTCTGTGATGGAGCTTGTGGTTCTAGAGATTGTCCTGGGACTTGGTTCAAGTGTTAGTCACGTAGTGAGAGATTGCACTTTGTTCTGTGTCCTGGTCTTGGGGAGCCATGATAAGCATCTAGCAAAATTTTGGGAAAATATTTGAGTTCTTTGACATCTCCATATAAGAATAATAGGGACGGGCAGAGAGCACAAACAGAATGAAATAACAACTTTCTTAGGCAAAATCATTAGTAATGGCTAACTTTTTTGTAGATGAGGATCAGAGAGGTTCAGATATCAGAGTGAATTTCTGAAGTTCACTTTGGCTAGTAAGTATCTGAACTCCAGAAGCTAGATGGATAAAACAGTGGGCTTAGAGTCAGGAAGACCTGAGTTACATATCTTCTATAGACTTTCAGGTTTTTAGTCTTCAAATTGAGGGGGTAAAATTAAAGGATCTCTGAGGCTGTATGATTCTGGGGAAGTCATTTAACTGCTTTCTGCCTCAGTTTCCTAACTATAAGATAGGGACAATAATAGTCCAGGGCTTCTCAAAGGTTATTGTGGGAATGAGATAATGAGATAATATTTGTAAAACTCTTAGTGAGGGCCCTGACATATTATATAGTTCTTAATAATTGCTTATTCTTTCCCCCTTTCTCCTGATATTGTCTAGCATTTTGTCCCACTATTCTCCCTAGCTTTCCTATGAACAGGAAGGATAATAATAATTATAAAAATATCTCATGTTATACAGAATTTAATATATGCCAGTCACTGTGCTAAGCACTTTACAATTATTATATCTTTTGTTTCTCACAACAAACTTGGAAGGTGAGTGCTATTATTTATCACACCCATTTTGCAGAAAAATAAACTGAGGCCATCATAAATAAAATAACTACTCAGGGTCACACAGTAAATGTCTGAGACCAATTTTGAACTCAGAATATGAACAGTTTATGATGAGTCAGTTGTAGGATCAGATAGCAGGAAGGATCCTCAGAGGTCATTTAATCTTAGTTCCTCAATTTGAGGGTCAAAAATTTGTATTCTACAGAAGATATGTGATAAATCAGAAGCCATACAATTAATAAATAGAAGACTTTGGATATCAAATGAGTTATCTAAACCCAAACCCATGATGGATTCTTTTATGTTCATGATACTGTCTTATTATGTGGAATATGTTATCCTGTATCACATATTCCAGAGGAGGAACAATTCTGAGCATTGCATTTGTATACTTTGTTTCTTTATAAGTTATTCATATTTCTGTTTCATTTTGATGCTGCTTTCTAATTGCAGTATATAAAGTATTAAGTGGCCCAAGTCTTTGGCTATTATAACACTAGTAACAGCAAACATAAGGCTTGATTTCATTTTTTAGTTTCGATACTACAGCAGGAATAAGAATTTGAAATGGTAGAAAAATAGAAAAGAGTATCAGGGAAATTCTGAATCTCAACACCATATTATATCTCCATCCTCCATTGGGCATGGTATGTATGTCACTGGAAGCAGAAGTGACATTAGTCTTCTCTTGAAAACATTTGCATCATTTTGAATAAGGTAACTTTAGCTAACAGGATGGGAAGTGTCAGATTTTTAAAAAATAAAAATTAAAATATGGAAGAGGAAAATGGAGATCAGGATTAGATAACATTCAATGAAATTCACATTTGTCACTTTGCTGAAGACATGAAAAATTAGGGAAGGTTGGTCCCACTAGAAGGGAAGAAAAATTTCAAGTTAAGGACTTTTAGAATGCTCTCCTGCCTCTTAAATACATATAGCCTTTTAAAAGAATGCATTTTCAATCTTGGAAAAGAACCTCCTAGTCAGAGGAAGCCTTAGAAGTCATTCTCATCAAATCACTGGAAGGTGGTCATTTCAACTCTACTTGACCAGTAATAGAGAACTCACTACCTCATAAAGAAGCCTATTTATTTTTGGAACATTTATAACTAGTTGTAAATCCCTCCTTACACCCAGCTAAGTTCTACCTCATTGTACTTCTCCGTTCCCTAGCACTAGTTTGTTTTCTAGAATTAAATAGAAATAGTCTTAACTCTTTCAAATGACAGTCTTTGAAAATACCTTGTTTCCCTTAAATCCTTTCAATCCAAATAAACTCCTCTTCCTTCACTTGTTCCTCATACAGCACAGTTATGTAACAATCTCCCTACTGCTTTCCAATATGTGGACTACTACCCCTTGATTACCTCATAGGTTCTTAATATTGGTCACAGTACATCAGATGGGAGATGATTGAGTTTACAATGGACTGGAAATATCAGGATTTTAAGGAAATTATACTTTTCTTTATGTAACCAACGACTGCATTTTTGGTAGCCATATCACATCATTGACTTATATTGAATTTTAATTAAACTCCCTAAATTTTTTCACATGAAAGGCAAGCAGCTGGAGGTTTCTTAAATTTGGAGATAAACGCCCAGATACTGGTTTGATTTCATGTTAGTAAGTAATGTGTATAGTTGTACATTAGTTCTAAATCCCCACTGTAATCTCTTCTGTGGAATGACTATGATGATTTCTCATTCTTCCTGGCTTTTCTATGTTTCCATCCATTCATTTCTATGTCTCTCTCACTAACACTTTTATACTACTTCTCCCTGCCAGCAGCAGTTGATTCCAGAAGGAATTTTTCCCTTCTGATTCTTGAAAAGAAAAATTTAATATTATACTAAAGAAAATACAACTAGTAAGGAAGATATTTTCAGGAAAAAAATGTCTTTGATGAAGTCCCAAGCCAAGTCTTAGTGACTTAGGAATTGTTTTTTGACTGGGATTTTCCATGTCCAGTCCTCATCAAAATTGAGCATGAATCAGTAAGAATTGACTATGTAGTACTATCTATAGATCCTTTGGAGACAAGCAGAAGTCTTCCAGACTTGATACTAAAAGTCCATAATCATCTTATGCTTCTTCTTATTGTTGAGAACAGCTCAGAAAATACCCCCATCTGGTCACACAAGAAGTCAGCTAATTGATGCAGTGAGTGATGGATAGTGCCCTAAAGTTTAAATGTTTTAGGAGGATCTATCTTATTAACACTTTAAAACATGGGAGAATAATATCATTAATTTTGATTAATTCATTTGCTCTTAATATAGCTTTTAATTTGTAATTCTATGTGAATTACAATGTAATTTGGCATTAATTATACTAAATTGACTATAAGTCAGCCAATCACAATGGGAAATTGCTCACAGCTGAAAGTAAAATTTAAAACCCTCCTTCAGAAGGGAAGAAGCTTATTTAAGACCAGGCAAAAGTACCTTAAGTATGTCTCTCTCTTTCTCTCTGGAAAAGGCAGGGCATTGAGTCTTCCAAGACAGTTATGATCTGTTAGCAAGTTTCATTACTCTATACTTTTCTGGGACTTTGAAGAACAGTTTATATAAATTCAAAAAATGATAAATAATAAAGTAAATAAAGGTGTTGATTTACCTAATTCCTTAGGGGATTCTGAAATATAAACTCAGAATCATGGGATAAATGTTAGAACTTAGACTAATAATAATAATAATAGACATGAGAATTCACACTAAAAGAGTGCAAAACATTTTGTGCACATTATTTAATTTATTCATCACAACAACTCATGTGTTATAGTAAATATTATTTTATAGATTCAGGGAACAAGGCTTGAGAGCTTCAGTAATTTGTACATAGCTTATGTCTAACATAGTATTTAAATTTAGGACTTCTTGAGTTCAAGTCCAATGCTCTATCCAACACTAACACTTTTAGAAACCATCTAGTCCCACAATCTCATAGAACTTCAATGACTTGTACATAACTTTAAGTCTAAGATCAAATTTGAATTTGGGACTTCTTGACTCCAAGTTCAGTGCTTTATCTAACATTGTCATACTTAGAAACCATCTAATCCCACAATCTCATTTGAAAAATGAGGAAACCAAAGTTACAAAGTGCCTTGCCAAACATCTAATATAAATAGTTTCTACTCAAAAACAGATTTTCTTTTTTTGCATCATCCTATAGGCTATTGTATGTTAGATTCCATATCCCTTTGGTTTTAGGAAAAGAATAGGCCTATTTATTTTTTATTGCTTTTACTCTGGGGTTATTTTGGGGGCTGTACTTTGGCCAACTGAAGATCATTTTTTACCCCTATGTGCAACACATTCCTTCTTTTCATCTCTAGTTCGTGTAAAAATGGTTAACATGGAAACTTTATTCTGGGTGAGAAGGAAGTCCTATGCTATGAAAAGCATCCCAGAGAAAGTAAAATGCCCTCCCTTCTAGAAGCAATTTTTGTAGTGATTGAGGGTTTGCAAAGTTTCATGTTTACAAGTAGCTGAAGAAAATTCAAGCTTTGATATCTAAAATGCAGTGCCTGATACACAGTAGGTATTTAATAAATGTTTATTGACTAAAATGGAAGCATAGACCACAAAATAAAAATGATCATAAGGTTGTTCCCTGCCTGTCAAACCATATCTAAAATTTTTTAAACTGACAAGCATTCAGAGGAATGCAAAGGCAACCAAGGATGGTAAGGGGTCTTAATAGCATACCGAAGAAGGACCAGTTAAAGGAATCAAGGGTACCCATCCTGGAAAAGAAGAGGCTTAGCAGGGGATATGATTGCTATCTTAAAATATTTGAAAAGGATTGTCCTGAGAAAAAGGGATTAGACACATTCAGTTTGACCTGAAAAAAACAGAACTCGAAAACCACGGATGGAAGCTGCACACCCCAAGTTTTGCCTCATTATCTCTAAGGAATGGGCTGTTTACAGCTATGGAGGCAACAGTCCAGATGACCAGTTGCTGGTGCCTGTTGTAAACACCTTGGTCAGACTCTGAACTCCTATCCAACTCTGGAATCGTGATTATAATTGCAGAACAATAGGAAAATAGGCAATGTGTCTTCCTTTGGGAATAATTTCTAAGTACAGCATGCAATTCATATTACAAAGGTATTTTACTTAGAGTATATTTCAAATGTCAAAAATAATATGCTGTATTTTTGCATATTCAGGGTCACTGAGAACTGCTTTGCTTTTTTCCAGGTTATGTCCCTCACATTTTTAGTGAGGCTTTGATGCTCATAAAGCTAGAGCTAGCTAATAGGGAATAAATTCTGCCACTATGTAGTTAATTTCAAGCTGCTTTTAAGCAAAGTTTTTTTTTTCCCCTTTCACTTATTTATATGTCACTTTATTCCTTCTAACAATATAACAAATCCAAAGAACACGGTTTTACTTAATTTTCTGTACCCATAGGGATTAAACTAGCTAAAATTCTATGTCGGAATCCCTTTGCCTTTTTCACATGTGTAGGCAGGCACACAACACACGCACACATACAACATCCACAAATTAATCTCCTCAGTCAAGCTCCCTTTTGTTTTGCTGCGTTGACCTGAATGATAATATACCATAGAGACACATAATTGGCTGGGGATTTAGTATACTAGAAGAAAAAAACAAAAATAAGAAGAAAAAAATCTCATTTGTTCTGTTTCAAGCATATATATCCGGTTCTGTTTTTAATTTTTTACCCCCCAAAATAATATTCACTGCCTGTGTTTTGTTAACCATGGAATTTGAGGAAACTGCTTGAACACAGTTGAACAAGGACTTTCATTTGCTAAATCTGACACAAAAGAGCTTTAGAGGAAAGATGATTATAGAATTTTCTTCCTTCCTCTATAGCTCAATTTCCCTGCCAAAGTAACTGACGGAAACCTGGAACTTCCTTATTACTTACAGTTTGTGGTACGGCTTTTGTTATTAACTATTAAAAAAAAAATCTCCATTTTGATTGTCTCCCAAACAGCCTGAGTAAAAAGGGCCTTTAATGTGACATTCTTAACGACATTAAGAATTTTGTGCAGGGAACTAACAGCAGAAATAAATATAGTGGTTAGGGCCAAACATTTACGGGCTATCTTTGCCCATCAATTTTATCTTTGCTCATCATGGAGAATGGGAGCTGTGATAAATGGGTCTGCTAATCAAACAGCACTGAAAGGTTAGGTCATTCGCACCCTTTTTAGTCATTTTGTGCTTTTCAAGAGTGAATTTGTTAAAATTATGCTGAATATCCACTTGGAGCCTCCGCGGCTAACCCTACCTGTGTTTTATAACTCTGCACTGTCAGAACTCATAATAAGTCAAACATTCTTTCGGAGGTACTCATAAGGGAGGGAAAAAAAACCCCGCAAATTTAAGAGTAATTTCAGATTGTAAATGAAAAGGAGAGGCACGACTGTTCATTTGCACCAATCATGCCTTCCTTTCATCTGCTCTGATTAGGCCTGGTGCGGTTTCATCAAACTACTCCATCACGGAGCTGTCACTCCAGCCGGCTGTTGATTGAAAACAATCAGGGCTCTGATGGCACAATTATTCTGACCCTTTAACTAGAGGCTGCTGTGATAATGAAAGGTTGATTATGATAGTTTGTGCCTCTTTCAGTTTGCCAAGAAGGTTAATTTGGGCATCAGACGGATGTTTAATGGGCGCTTGCTGGCTACACTGAGGTAAATGAGAACGTGCAGTCTTCGATATTGCACGGATATAGTTTGGCTGTCAATCATTGTCATTTGGAGTTTGTGCCTCACACTCTGGAAATCACATTTTATTTTTTCCTTGGGATTTAATTTATTCTGTGCCCCGAGGAAGTTCTTTCACTCGGTGACCTTCACAGCAGCTTTCTCTGCCTTTTTTTTTTTTTTTTTTTTTTCAAATGGAGCTCAAAGGCACAACACATCTAGGAGAGAATTTTTCTTTCATTTTCACTTAAAAATGGAAACTTTAAAAATTCTGTCCTTATCATTGCTTTCCAATAGAAAAGCCAATGGTTTTTTTCCTTTGCCTTCTGCAGGAATAGTGTACAGATGCAAGGGATGCTTTGGTCTGTTTGCACATTTAATGGCACACATACCACTGATTAATAGTAGTTAAGAAAGAGACTGCCAAGCTCAGCCAGTTCATGATGGGCACATCTGAATCAAGACTGAGCTTGTGGGAAATGGTTTTCCTTGCCCCTCCTTCCATAGTGGCAGGTCTGTACCAATTTGACTCAATGTACATTATCTTATTCCTTTTCCCGATCTCTTATGAAGTGTGAGAGAGGGAATTGAGATTGGGAGCTAGTTATTTGGTTGCAGATTCATTGATATTATTAATATTTACACATTTCAGGTCATGTAAATTCTGTGCATAATTTTGTAGCTATTTGATTCATAGAGTAAAAGAGATGCAGGTACCTAGTAATATTTTTGTAATGTGCAGCTCATTACAATCTTGTTTTATGCATCTAATTTTTTTAATTGCTGAAAAAGTCAGGGAAGGAAGGCAGAAACATTTCTTTTTATCTCCACCCAATATATTGGTCTTATTTTGAGGGTCAGAGGCATTTTTCCCCAGAATTTTCAGAATGAAATATTTAGCAGCATGTTTTCACAGTCCATTATCCATTTTGTCTGATGGGGTATTTGTAAAACAACTAAGAAGATAGGTTATAGGGAGACAGCAGCCTCATGAACATAATATTTCATTAAAGATGCTCTTTTCAGCTTATACCAAACTTTATTGTTTTTCCCTATATAATTTTTGAATCTCATTCAGAGTTAAGAACCATTAGGTAATGTTTCACCCTTACCTGCAGCAGTCTTCATAAGTGAATTAGTCATTTCAGGCAACAGCTGTTTTAATTCAGACCTTCTCCAGGTAACAGCCTTTGTAACTTTGTATGATCAAAAAAAAAAAAAGCAAGCATATTACTGTGCATAAGCAAATTTGATAACATACCATGAGACCACTAATGTCTGTTTTTGCTTAGCTGTATGGAAAACTCAGATGAAATTGCCCTCAGGAGTGCCTGGAATTATTGTCAATACTCTGTTGTGTATTGGTTTTTGTGTAGGAATGGGAGGTAGGAAAGTAATTAGGGGAGAAATAGATCAGTCAAGAATTTTTGGTCTTTGGAAAAATAGTATGATTTTATTTTTAGTTTTAATACAGACCTGTGATGCTTGTGACAATAAATGATATGTAGGTGCTCTGACAGTACACATTTGGTGAATCATGAGATTCAAATAATTTAGTTCAATTCTTTTAAGAGAATCTTTAAATATGCACTGAATATTAGGTACAGTGCTAGCAGCTAGAATTGCAGAAATGAAAATGACAGGATCCCTGCCTGAAAGGAGCTTTCAGTCTAAGATGAAATACCTTAGATTTTGCTACCAGCTTGTTGTGGGATATTTTCAAGTCATTTTATCTTCCCTATTCAAGGAGATACAGTTTGTTATTTTTAAGAGATTCAAGCTATCCACACTCAGAAACACAAAATGGTAATTATTTTATCAAACTGAATATATTTGGGAACATAGGTTGTTGTAGAATTCTTGTTTTTAGTGTTACAGATGGAAGATGTTGAATGATTCTTCAGTATATGTACATCTTGTTCTATGAGCAAGGGTTTAATAGTTTTTTTCAAGAAGTTTTAGTTCCAAGTCATGTGCCTGTGGAGGGACAGTCTCTAAGCACTATTATGCATTCCTACCTATCAAGGAAGACCTACCCATAATAAGTTCATACCTAGTTCATCATCAAAAACATTTGTTAAGCTCCTACATAGTCAGGGTTGGAGGTTGTTTTTGATGTAGTGATAAAGTTTTACTTAAGAAAGATGATAATATTAATAAATAATTCACTTGATATGTGATCCATTTTTGTGTTGTGTTAATAAAAACTTGTTTTGCCTCATTGAACATAAGATAATAGTATTTTCTAAAGATAGACACTAGAAAAAGCTTGGTGTTGTTGAATATAGACTTTTTCCTATATGCAATTCAGCATGAGAAACATTTACCAAGTACCTATTCTGTGCTAAGGGATAAAGATACAAAGGCAAAACCCCCCCAAAAAACCTTACCTTGAAAAAAAGCTTTACATTTTTTGGGGGGCTGGGTGTTATAACAAACATACCAATTATTAAATTAATTGGTATTAAAATACCAATTATTAAAAACAATGTATTAAAATATAATTATTATACATATAATTATTAAATACAAAATATTAAATAAAATTATTAGGTAATGTTTCAAAAAGTCAGAAGCACCTGATCTGAGCCTTAAGAGAAAAATGAAGGATTTTAAAAGACAAAAAAGAAGAGATTGTTCTAGGCATAGGAGTTAGCTTGAGTGAATGTAATGAGGCAGGAGAATATTAGGTTTGAGGGAGAATAAAACTAATATTTATTTTGGCAAGAAATTTGCATGTGTGAAAGAGAATAATGTGAAATAAATTAGATATATTGTTTGTAGCCATATTGTAGAGAACCTCAAAATTTTTCAAGATGAAGAATTTGTAATATTTTCTATAGACATTGGGATCCATTGAAGTTTTTGAGCAGGGGAATGAAAAAACCCTGTATCATGAAGTCTTTTGACAGCTTTGTGAATGATGAATCGGAAAAGGGAGAGGCTAGAGATGAGATCAATTAGAAAGCTTTTAAAATAGTCTAGATGAGAGTTCACTTTGTGTACCCAAGTTAATGTGATACCTATGTATAAGGGGAAGGACGTGAGCAATACAAAGGAAATAAAATCAGCAGGATTTGGCAGCTGATTAGATGTTGAAGAAAGAGGGAATAATCAAGGAGGGCTATGATCCTAGGAATAAGACAGCACACTAGGAAGAAATAGGGAGACTCTTGTTTTAGGGGAAAGATGAATCCCATTTGGGAGGCTCTGCATTGTGCCAGGGCTTGATACAATCACTGCAGCAACACACATAAATAGCAGCATTTAGAAGACCTCACGATACAACCTTGTGTTCTCTCCTCCATTTGACTTTTGTCTCCATTTGACTCCCTTCATGACAGTAGAAACATTTTTGAAAGACATGTAGTTCTGTGATTTGTGCCTCACTTTATAATAATAATCAAAAGATTGTTATACAAAGGTACATGAAATAATAAAAATAATAAGCAAGGCTAATAATATTCAGCATTTCTATACTATCAAGTACATACTAAGGATTTTGCTAAACCTTTTACAAATATTATCTCATTTGAACCTCATAACAACTTTGGGAGTTAGGTACTACAATTATTACTGTTTCACAGTTAAAGAAACAAAGGCAAACAAATTAAGTGACTTGCTCAAGCTCATCCAGATAATAAGTTATCATAAGCTGGATTTGAAGTCAGTTCTTCCTCAGTTCAGGTCCAGTGATCTGTCTACTGCATCCCACAGTTGTCTATATCTTTTATTGTTTCTATCACGGAGTTTTTTATGAGCTTGATAGGTGTACAGGAGACATCTTAATGGAAATAAGCATTTAAAGTTGCCTCATATCCTACTATGACATTTTTAAAAAATAGTTAAACAATATGCATAATAGAATTTTGTATTATCAGCAACTTTTAGTCTGCTATTGTAAAGTTGTGTATTTTATAGAAAATCATTTGCGAAAATTTGATTATTTTCTTCTCGAGGTGTCCTTAATAGAAATGTATAATATGTTCTCATAAACTTTTTAAAGAGTGAGAGTAGACATATGGGACAGTAGTTAGTAATATACTCTTGATTTCCTTGTTCAGTAATAGTACCATATTTTTTTTCTAATCCTCAGATAAGTCCCCTCTTTCAAGTATTTTGATAATCAGTCCTTCATTGATCTCAAAATCATGGAATTGACATCAAAATCATGAGCTTCCCATCATGGAAGTCCCCTGTGAATATTTTGTAACTCATTCTTTTCATATTTCTTTTAGTTCCAGAAATTATATTTTTTTGTATGGTATATCAGGAACTGGGATGTTAAATATAGTGGCTACATTGATTGGGAAAAATAGTTTGTTACAAAATGTTTGTAAGATCATTACCATTTTTCAATTATTTATGTTCCTTAGGCTTTCATTCTTAAATGCTTTTAAGATGATCTGGTTTTATTGAGTCTCATATCAAGATTTTTGCAAAATATTTTTCCATATATCCCTTTTAATTGTTTTATAAAATAGTGCTTTTCATAATCTTCCACTATTTCTCATCTCTAAGATTTTGCAAATGAGTTTACATTTTAAAGTAGTATGAGACTTCATTGCCATATCTCTTCATTTTGCAAAGAAATCAAGTGATTTCTACCTAAGACAGTTTCTTAATTCTTTGGGCCTCTCTGTTTTGTTATTGCTTTACATTGGTTAAATACATTAAAATGGTGTTATTGTATGTTGTGTCTTTTATTCATTACCAATTCTCATTGCTATTACTTTATTTAAATAGTAGGGACAGAGATGTATTAATTGTATGTCATATCATATGTTGCCATTTTTATTCTTATTTATAATTTTGTATTTATTTTTCTCTTGTTATGAAGCACCAATAAATTCACTCTATGCTAGGCTAGGTCCAAGAATTTGAACAGTTTAGTTACTTTGGGTTATAACTCCAGCTTGTTTTCCAGGATTCCTGGACCAATTCCCACTTTTGCTAGCTTTCCCATATCTCCTCTAATTTTTGTCATTTTTTTCTTTTGCCAATTTGATGAGTATGAGGGTAAAGTCTTAAAGTTGGTCTAATTTGCATTTTGCTAGTTATTAGCAATTTGAAATGCTTTTCACGATTGTTGATAGCTTGAATTTCTGAGGACTATTTGTTTCATATATTGTCATGGCCATATAGTTCATCATTTAATGATTAGTCTACTTGGTTCCAGGCCTTTTTCTAAGGCTAGGCCTGAGATGGAAGTTTATTTCTGGGATTCCTTTGAAATCCTTCACCCTTGATAGGACTGGTCAAAGCTTATACTCCAGTGGCAAGAACCTTAGATTAAACCAAAAAACCAAAGATCACTATAATTTTGATTTTGGTGGAAGGGAAAAAAAACCCAATATTTTAATCTTTTGAAGTTCAGTGTGGACTCTAAGGTAGGGAAAGTATTGTGAGATGAATGCCAAGTTGAATGAATACTAATCTTTTTTTCTAATTAATTTAATTTAATTAAACATTTTTAAAAAGATGAAAATGAAGAATTTTTAAAATAATTTGTAAACTTTTAAAAGTGTTTTAGTTGTTTCCAGAAGACAATGTGAATTTAAAACAGTAAGAAGAAATATTTTGCATATTTTTGTCTTCTCAAAAAATTACATATAAACTGCATTCCTTAATTGCTATTAGTTCAAATTATAATGGGAGGCAGTTCAAGAAGATCAAGATGTTAAAATTGTTTTTACATGTAATTGGGGAAAAATAAAATATTAATAAAAGAAAATCATGGTTGTCATTAATTTCCATTTATTATTTAATTTTCATCTCTTTTTACTTGTGGTTTGGGAGTTGGTTGTTTTGAAATTTTTTTCTACATAGCTGAGATTTTTCATCTGGATAAAAAAACAGATTTACTTTATAGTGATGTTTCAGTTAATGTGTTTTGAGGGCAGGAAATTAGTCCCAAGCAAAATCTTCACGAGGCATATAAAGCAAAGTTTGACTAGTGACAAAAATACTTACTTGTATGAATTCCTGGGCCAGTTGAAAATAAAGTTAATGAGAGCCCAGTTAAAGGAAAAAAATGTAAATTTTTTTTGTGTGTGTTTGTCTTATATGTACCCAATCTCTTTTGTCAATTGTCTCCCTTTTTTTGATGGTATACCCATTTTCCACTTTAGAAACCAAATGTCTTTCTGACTTTTAAACTCCTTTTCTGTTATCAAAACTGAAAAGAATCTGACATGCTTGTATAAGTTCAACCAATGTATTTTTTTTTATCACATAACTTTGACTTTGAAATGAAATGCTGTATCTACTGATCACTTAACAGGTGAGAAAGTATGCAAGTAGAGAAAGGATAGAAGGTCTGAAACTATCATAGATCTCTTCATAATATCATTTCTTAATTTAGTTCACTTAAGATGATAAGAGTAGGATATCAGAAGTAATCATAAGATACTAGATCTGGAGTTAGGGAAGAAACATGGAGAGCATCTGCTCCAATCCCTTTATCTGACATATGCAGGCCCAGGGAATTTAAGTAAATTGCCAAAGGTTATACTAGGGAGCTGGCAAAAAAAGTGGGATTCAAAGGTAGATCTTCCGACTCCAAAATCAGTGTTCTTTCATTGTGGTAATTTGGAGAATTTTCAGGAATTATGAAGAGGAGTGAGAAATTGGCATGTCTATCCCTGCCAACGCTTATTTTTGAGTATTCCTGGGAATGGAAGAACCTGGCCCTCTTTGTTGCTGACTTCATTCACTACAGCGGGTCTTTTCATTCTTGTCTCTCTTCCTTACCTTCTCACTTGGTCTACTGTAGAGTCTGAACCAGGCCCCAGCTTTTTAAATTGTGGGTTGTGACTCCACATTGGAATCTCATTACTCTGTGGGGCTTGTACAATTATGATTTATTATCAGCAAATGTTTGACTTTTTTGTACGTATTTTTTATACTTATATACCAGGAGTCATCTAAAAGTTTCTTGGGTGAAAAAGGGTAAATGGAAAAAGTTTAAGACTCTTGACACTGCTGTCTAAATGACTTATTCTAATTATTTAAAATCTCCTGGCTTTATTTCGCCTCCCTGCTACAACTTTGGATTTCAGATTTTTAATTTGCTTTGTAGTTCAACTTTGATTAATATAATGCTTCATCCAATTATAGTATGAGTTTCTTAAGAGTAGTAACTGACTTGATATTTGTTTTTATCCATGCTCTTGGCAGAGTGTTTGGCACTCCATAAGCACTTAATATTTTTGTCATTCATTCCTTTATTCCTTCCTTCCTCCCTTTTCTCCCTACTTCCCTCCCTCTTCTGTCTTCCTTTCTCCCCTTCTTCTCTCCCTTCCTCACTTCCTCCCCTGTTCCCTTCCTTCCTCCCTCCTTCCCTTTCTTTCTCCCTTTCTCCCTCCTTCCCTTCTTCCCTCCTTCCCTTCCTCCTTCTTTCCTTCTTTCCTTCCTTCCTTCCCTCTCTTCCAGAAAATGGATTTTACCTTTTTCTAGCATGAGTAATTCTTGCAGGCCTTCTTAATTCAAGCTTATAATTTCCTCCACTTCTTTGTCTAAACATGTCAGGCTCTCTGCCGATGCTTCCTATTATTGCAATCCCTGCCTTCCTTCCTGGACTATAAGATACACACTGTTATATTTTTAAGCATTTCTATGTACTTTGACTATTACTAGATGTTTTTTCCCTATATGCAATCCTCTGATTTTATATTCTGAAATGTATCCCCATAGTTATGTTATTTCTACCCTCTGTGATATTTCTGGCAGACAAGTGTCATTGAGGTGCATCCCATTTCTTAATGAAAGAATGATGTTTGTCCTTTGGTTTCACATAGATTTCTTATCTTAGATCATTTTGAATTAAAAAATTTGATTAATATTTGAAGTCTTTTAAAAGGATTTGTTACTATGACTGTCTCCCCCTTCTTTAAAAATTCAGATAAATGAACTTATTGGAATCTAGCTTGGTTATCTGGTAGAATCTATCAATGGACTTTGAAGTCCACAATAGAATTGTGTGTTTGAGGTATGATTGCACTGCTTTGATTATATAGTCCACTCTAGGATAGTCAGATGATTCACAAATAAAATTTTTCAAAAGCTTATTTCTTTATGAGGAATATGTCTGCAGATGAATATACTGTTTATTTTTATTGTTATATCAATTCATAAGGAAATACACAAAGGCCTGATGCTCACAGGATGCTCCAGGGCATGTTTAGAAATTAAATAGTTTTTTTTAACCATAAAATTCATAAGTGGAACAGTAACATTTAAAACACTCATGGGAAAATGCCAGCCTTCATAGGTGCATCTTTTGTGTGTCTGAAATACAAACCAAAATAGGTTTTCTCAATCTCAGGTTGAGAAATGCAATATTTCCATGTGGGAAATTCCCCCCCCCCCCGCAATCCTAGATGCCATGAATGAATATTCTAAGAAATATATAGATTTGTAGAAAAATAGCCAAACCCTTGAATTACAACTAGGAAGTTTATGAAGCACTGTAATATTTTATAGTCATCAACTAATTACATTATTTTTCACTGAACATTTAGACTGTGCCTGCAAGTAGCAGAATGATAAGCTGAAAAAATAAAGAACTTTATATCAATTTAGTTTATAGATGCTAAATACCCTGTTCACTATTCTTCCTTTTCCCACTGAAATAATTCTTAAAAGTAGGCAACATTCTGAGTAGAAAGATTTTTGCAACCTGAAGTCCTGATTTCAAATAAAATCTCTTTCTGTATGATGTTGAGCAAGTCATTTGTTCTCTTTGGGAGTAGCTTCCTCTTTTATTAAACTAAAGATCTGGATCAGAAGATATCTAAGGCTCCTTAGCACTAAATTCTAAGATGATAAACAACGTAAATGGAAAGAATGCTAGTTTGGAGCCAGACCTGGGAGTCAGGTCTACAACTTTTTATTACTCGCTGTATGTCTGACCTTGGCCAAGCCATTTAATTTCTATGTGTACTTACTTTCCTAAAATATAAATTGAGTAGACTTCACAAAATGATATATCAGTCTCCTTCTAACCTCAAACTATGATTCTGAGCTATTTTGGCATTATGTGGATACTTTTAAAGGTATATATATTTAGACCAGGTGCTCTTAACAGATGTTAAAAAAATATATATATTTTTAGAAGTGCATTTTGACATAATTGCCTTCCTTTGTAATCTTCAATATTTTATTTTATGCATTAAAAGTATTATTTTGAGAAGAATCCATAGACTTCTTAATACTGCCAAAGAGGTCCAAGAAGCAAAAAAGATCAAGCTTCTATAGTTTAGATCAGTGATATAGCACTCAGAACCAGGGACTATTAAATAAAGGATTCTTGGAGGCCTTATATTGATTTTGTTTTAAATTGTAACGTTATTTATGTTTTATTGTACTTTTATTTTGTTAAATGGCCTTGGTTACATTTTAATTTGGTTCTCACTCAAGAGTGTTGTGGGCCATCTGCTTGAAGTTGCTGGTTTAAATTTTCTTTAAAGGTAGGTTGAAGTGAAATTAAAGAGTAGTAAATTAAAAGCTTTAATAAAGAAAAAAAATAGTAGATTATGATGGTGCATGGGATGTTCAGAGAGGACTAGCTCCACTACTGTGAGGCCTTGCTGAGCACTTTTCAAGCCTGATTATCCAACTTTGAAGTCCACCTAGCTCACAACTCTCACCTGTGGCTCAAAGAAACTGTAGCATGCTTAGTGGCCACTCTTGGCCATCTTGGTAGATGGGTTAAATGGAGAAAGAGAGCAACTAGCAGTCTGTAGGTGGCTTTCCTACTTAGTTCTCCCAGGCCCAAGTATGTCCCACCTCTTGGTAATATGGTGGTCATTGTTAAGAGTTTACTTTTCAGAGATCTAGATATATGTTAGAATTGAGAAAACCGCCCCTTGGGAATATTTGTGGCTTGAATATATTTTTTGGAAAATGGATCACAAACATAAAAGTAAATAACATGCTCCACTCAAGCCAGATGATGGTGATTACTTTTCAGAGTACTTTCTCCACCTTGGAGTCAAATATTTCAATTATTTTCCAAGAGCTGAGTTCACACTTTTTAGGCCAAGAGAAGCTTTAATGACTCCTGATATGGGTATACTTTCTTTTGAAAACTTTTTAATAGCTTTTTATTTTCAAAATACATCCAAAAATAGTTTTTCACATTCACCTTTGCAAAACCTTGTATTCCAATTTTTACCTGTCCTTTCCCTAGCCTCTCCTTTTGACAGCAAGTAATCCAATGGAGGTTAAACATGTGCAATTCTTCTATGTATATTTCCATAATTATGCTGCACCAGAAAAATTAGATCAAACGGTGAAAAAATAAGAAAACAAAAAGCAAATAACAAAAAAGATGAAAAGACTATTTTGTGATCCATTTTTAATCCTCAGTCCTCTCTCTGGGTGTAGATGACTCTCTCAATTTATTGGAACTGACCTGAATCACCTCATTGTTGGAAAGGGCCACATCCATCAGAATTGATTGCCGCATAATCTTACTATTGCAGTGTGCAGTGATCTCCTGGTTCTGCTCATTTCACTTAGCATCAGTTTATGCAAGTCTCTCCAGGCTTCTTTGAAATCATCCTATTGATAATTTCTTATAGAAAAATAATATTCCATAGCATTCATATACCACAATTTATTCAGTCATTCTCCAATTGATGGGCATCCACTCCGTTTCCAGTTTCTGGCCACCACAAAGAGAGCTGCCACAAACATTTTTGCACCTATGGGTCCCTTTCCCTCCTTTAAGATCTCTTTGAAATATAAGCCCAGAAACATTGCTGGACAAAGGGTTTTCACAGTCTGATAGCCCTTTAGACATAGTTCCAAATTGCTTTCCAGAATGGTTGGATCGTTTTGCAACTCCACCAACAATGTATTGGTGTCTATGGGTATATTTTCAACAATGCCTATAGTGGAGGAATCTACTACAAGGAATAGCTGTTTTAGATCCATGAATCTTCTTGGATAATTTCAAGGCAAAATAGTCACTTATAATTGTTTTTTTTTATGTGCTAGTAACTTACCCTATCTTTAGAGGTTGTAGTTACATTTGTATAGAAAGCACAACAGCAAGAAAACAAACACTTTAATATTGTGCAAAATTAGTTTTATCTTAAGTATGATCTATATAGTATATCAACTGTGGCTATGAAATTGGAGAGAAAACAGAGTTCCAGAACAACTCAGTCTTTTACTAGAGGGGGAAAAAAACCCCAAGCATTTAGTAAATGCCTACTATATTTCAGGCATAGTGCTAAACATTTTTTATAATTATTATCTCTTTATATCTTTGCAACTTAGTGAGGCAATTTCTATTAATATCCCCATTTTAAAGATAAGAAAACTGGGGCAGCTAAATGGTACAGTAGATAGAGCACAAGCCCTGAAATCAGGAGGACTTCAAATCTAGTCTTGGACACTTAATACTTCCTTGCTGTGTGACCCTGGGCAAGTCACTTAACTGTTATGGGTCAGAACTCTTGTACTTGAAACAACAGTTCTTACAAGGTGCTAACTCAGTGGAATTGATAAAGTGTAATTGATAAAAAAATTGAT
The DNA here is from genome assembly GCF_048593235.1 of Sminthopsis crassicaudata. Lineage (NCBI taxonomy): Eukaryota > Metazoa > Chordata > Mammalia > Dasyuromorphia > Dasyuridae > Sminthopsis > Sminthopsis crassicaudata. The sequence goes on along the minus strand of NC_133620.1, from coordinate 210,850,378 downwards.
AAATTGATTATCTGGTTTAGCATGATGATTAATAGTTCTCTAGTTCAGTACATGTACTTAATATAGTTCTACAACATTCATAGCTATGACAATGTAATTATAATAGAGCATATAATCTGGGACAAACAGGCAGGATCAGACTTGGAGAAGACAAGAGAAGACTGGAGGCAGTTGCTCAAGCTCTCGAAGCCAAGGAGAGACATTCAATCTATCTTCATCAGCCTCATGGTGGCAGACCTGTCCTCCTGCTCCCCCCACTGAGACCAAGGCCACTCTGAAGTGCCTCAAGAAAGCTAGCCCCTGGCAAGGAGACAAGAATAAAGAATTTGGGCTTTAACATCTGACTATTCTTGTGATTACTCTGCTGAAAAGAAGGCTGCCCCCAAGACCTCCAGAAAACCAACAGGACACTACACAACCCCAATTGCCTCAGCAAAAATAAATAAATAAAAATGAGAAAACTGAGGCAAATAGGTTAAGTGGTTTGCTCAGGGTCACACAGCTAATAATTTTCTTAGGCCTAATTTGAACTTGGTCTCCTGAATTCAATCCCACCAGCCTATCCACCATGTTGTTGTTAATTCATTTTGCTCATATCCCTGTTCCTTGGCAAAAATAACTGGACTGTGTTGCCGTTTCCTTCTGCAGCTCATTTTAAAAATGAAGAAATTGAGTTAAATGACTTGCCTAGGACCATCAAGATTTGAATTCAGGTCTTCCTGAGCACAGGTCTAACATTTTTATCTATTCTGTGCTGACTAGCGCTCTCTCTGTCTCTCTGTCTCTCTGTCTCTCTGTCTCTCTCTCTGTCTCTCTCTCTCTCTCTCTTTCTCTCTCTCTCTCTCTCTGTCTTTCTCTGTCTCTCTGTCTCTCTGTCTCTCTGTCTCTCTCAATCTTCCTCTCTCTCTCTCTCTCTCTCTCTCTCTCTCTCTCTCTCTCTCTCTCTCTCTGTCTGTCTCTGTCTCTGTCTCTCTCTGTCTCTCTCTCTCTCAATCTCTCTCTCTCTCTCTCTCTCTCTCTCTCTCTCTCTCTCTCTCTCTCTCTCTCTCTCTCTCTCCCTCTCTCTCTCTCTCTCTGTCTTTCTCTGTCTTTCTCTGTCTCTGTCTCTGTCTCTGTCTCTGTCTCTCTCTCTCTCTCACACACACACACACACACACACACACTAATAGTAAGAAAGCATAAGATTTTTACTGTCTTCTTTGAGCTACTTTATCTTTAAAACAATAGCCAAGGAGACCATATAAGGTCCTGCAGTCTATATAGTTTTCTATTCAGAATAATTAATACAGAACCAAATAGTATTTTTAAAATTCCATTTTTATTCTCTGCATCTTTCAGTTCCATTCTGGGAGTACAGAAAGAACTACACACTGATAAGCTTGCTATGAAATTAAGGGTGTGCTGGAGTTAACCTTGTACTATCACTTGAGATCTGATAGTGAAATTTTCATTGTGAAGATTTGCATCTCAGAAATCAGCAAATGTTATAAATCAGACCTTGATTTATTATTTTGTCGATTGTCTAGACTTTAGAAAGTGATGTAGAAGTTATCAGTAATGCAGATGAATCTTGAAAGTCGATTGTGTATACATTTTTTTGAAAGCTAGCTATTAGACACTGACCTGCACATCCATCCCTGAAGGAGTATCTTTTACAGGTTGGTAATTGATTCTAATCCTTCCTTTCCCTCTGCATCTCTATGATGAAATGATTCTCTCCAAATATGGTATAATATTGCTGATAGGGATACCATTCAACTTCTATTTAAATATATATATATATATATATATATATATATATATATATATATATATATATATATATATTAATGGAGAGCTCCCTATTTTTCAAGATGATTCCAATTTTAGACTTAGGAAATTTTTGCTTATATTGATTTAAAATCCAATATTGTAAAACATACAGTGCTGTGTAAGTTATATTATTACTGTCCAACACTTTGTAATGAAAAAAACACTTTGTTTGGAATCTGATTTATATTTGATTTTTCTGCTTATCTTCTTGCTACTCCAGATTCTCAGTTTCCTCATCTATAAGACGAGATAGTTTGACTAGATGATTCCCTAATGTCCCATCTTATTCTAAATACTATGGTTTTCACTTGATACATATTAGCTGTGTGACCCTGAGCAAGTCACTTAAACCCTGATTGCCTTGTTCCTCCCCCCACAAATATATATACATACATATATATATATATGTATTTGGCATTAATTCTGTGGTTTGGTTTCTATTGATTCAGCTTAAGCTTGAATATACTTTTTAGACAACCATTTATTTTTGACTTGTCATTAAAAACTCATTTTGTAGTAGAGTTTTTGAACTTAGAAAAGTAGGACTGGATATTATCTATCCCTATTATATTTTCCTATTTGCCTTAGCTCATTGTCCATGCCTGTCAAGATCTTGAATTCTGATTCTGTCATACAATCTATTAGCTAGCTATCCCTTTCTGCTTTATGTCATCCATAAAGTTGATAAGTATGCCATCTTTGTTTTCAAGTCACTGACTTTAAAGAATGGTGACTATAGGACCAAGGACAGAGCAATGCCATTAGAGATGTCCCTCCAGGTTTATGCTGATCCATTTATCAACATTCATTCAGCTGAAGACTAATCCACTTAACTTTATTCTCATGCAGACCCCATTTTTCTATCTTGTCCACAAGGATATCATGAGGGACTTTGTCAGATGTCTAACTAAAATCCAGATATATTTTACCTCTGATAAATGATATATTAGCTGTTCTAATTTAAAAAAAAAGAAAACTAGATTTTCATAAATTATAGACTCATTCATCCAGAACTGAGACCTCAAAGGTCATTTAATTTAATCCTAATGTTTTACAGATGAGGAAACTGAGGCATAGAGAATATAAGTGACTTGACCAAGTTTACACAGGTAATTGACAGCCTTGGGATGTAGACCCTGTTCCTCTGACCCCAGCTATATTACCCTCCCCCTTGTTCTGAGTAAACTTCTTCCTAATGATTGCCACTTCTCTTTCTAAAAATTTACAATTTGGCTATTGCATAATCTTTTCTAGATTATTTCCATTGGTATTTATGTAGTTTCTAGAAAACAAATTTCTTTTTTGAAAATCATTTAATCATTTCTAGTTTTCTAACATTTCTCCATTTCCTTTAATTCTTCAGATTACTGACCACAATTTCAGAATTATATCCTCATGTTCTTTCTGTGTTTGGAAACTTAGTTCCTTCAAAATATTTATCTGCTATTTTATCATTTTCTTGGCTATCAACCATATTTATTGTACTTTTCCCAATCTGAAGATCATTATTTGACAAATAGAAAGGAAAATTAAAGAGAGGTAGTTCAGCTTTCTTTCTCTCATTAATGGTGCACTATCAGCTTGAAGGGAGGTGTCTAATGGAATGCCCCAGGGATTTCTGTTTAGCCCTATAATAGTTCACATTTTTTTTTATCAATAAAATATGCCTTATTATCAGATTTGCAGATGTTGCAAAGCTAGGAGGCATAGCTAAAAACTACTTACCTAAAGGCAGTATTAATTGTCAAATTTGCAAATGCTACAAAGCTAGGAGGGATAGAGAAATAATTTCATAAAGATCTTGACAGGCTACAGTTTTGATCCAAATCTAATAAAATTTAATAAATATAATCTGAGTTCTTACATTTGATTTAAAAAAAAAAAGCCTCACAAATATGACTGGGGCATGTATGGATAAATAGCAGTTCCTCTGGATAAAAAATGCAAGTGTTTCAGTAGACACAAACAAGCTCAACATGAATCAACATTATGATGTGGATGCCCCCATAGCTAAACAGTGCTGAAAGAGGAACAGCATCTAGGAAATGGGAGGTTATATTGGGCCCTCTTCTCATCAAACTACACCTGCAGGATAATGTTTAGATCTGGGCAGGACCTCTTTAGAAGAATGTTGATAAAGTGAAGTATATTCAGAGGCTGGTCAGCCTGATGGGGAAAAATCTTAAGATTATTCTACATGAGAATTTACTGAAAGACCTGGATATTTTTAACCCAGAAAAAAAGAAAAATGGATTGAACAAGATCGCAACTACAATATTTGAAGGGCTATCATGGGGAAGAAAAAAGAGGTTCTCCTTAATTCTAGTGGACAGAACCAGAAATAATGGCTAGAATTAGATTTTAGGCAGAAGAAAAAAAATACTCATTAGGTCTATCCAAAAGAGAAATAATTGCCTGGAAAAGAAAGTAGTGGGTTCTTCCTCAGTGAGTGAAGACTAGTCTCTCTCACACACACACACATGTGCATATACATACACATGTACAATACATACACAGTTTGCATGTGTGCATGAATGCATATGTGTGTTTATATTTCTATATCTATATCATAGAGAGCATTCTTGTTCAAGTATGTTTTGGACTCAATAGTTTCAATGGTTCCTTACAATTTTGAAATTCTGTGAGGACGCAGATTGTGGAAAGAAGTTGTAAATAAAATTTTTTTTTTTAGATAGTTGGTCAGGTGCATTTCACTTCTGAAATTTTGTGACCTGTTAAGATTACATCATATGCTGAATTACCACTTTCCTTATGTTCTTGTTCCAAATACAATTTTTTTCCTGGGCCTTTTTTGAGTCTCTGCTCTTTCTGAGCTTTTATCTCATTTACATTACCCTTCTAGAACTTATCTGCTTCCACTCTTGGCTACATGTCTCCTTTTGAATCTTTTGGAGATCCCTTTTTTGGGGAAAAAATAGGAGTGTTTCAAGACACTCCCTGTGTAGCCACTTTGGCCTTTCGAGCTGCTTCATCCTGTCCTTCTTTGTTGGAATCATCCATGAAAGAATTTAAATTTTAAGAGCTTCCTATCCCTCTTGAATTCTTTGCCTTTTACAGGAGGACTTAAGATGAAGCCAAACACCTCAGGGTGGGGATGTTTTGCTCTGTAGTCCTGCTGTGTACAAATGGTCAGATGGGGGAGGCTGGTATGCACCATTGAGAAGGAATTTTGAGTATGTTGTATATATCTGATGAATTATTCATATGTTTTACTCAAATGTGCTAAGACCAAGGATGATTTTCATTATCTCTAGAATATGGTTGGGGGGTGAGGAAGGAAGAATATATTTCATGTCTCCTATTCATAAATCTTCCTTTCTTTCCTTTTCACCTACATAAAGACCTTTATGTACTAGGCCTGGGGATGAAATTTTTTTCTTTTAAAAATTCCTAGGGATGAAAATTATCATGCACAATGTAATTTGTCAAATATTTATATTTTTACATAAGAGCCTATTTGACATTATAAAACTATTTTAGGGCAATATTATCAGAGACCCACAATGTATTCTTGTTGCTTTTTATTATTTTATTTTTGAAGCATATCTTAGAATTTATCTAAGAGTTGTGAAATACTTGTGCAGATGATATTGAAAAAACACAGTAATGATTATAATGGAGTAGCTCGGTAGTACAGTAGCCAGAATACTGGTCCTGGACTTCATACTAGCTGTGGGAAACTGGGCAAGTTGCTTAATCCTATTTGCCTTAGTGTCCCTATCTGTAAAATAACCTAGAAAAGGAAATAGCAGAACTATTCTAGCATCTTTGCCAAGATGTTGGGTCACACAGACCTGAAAATAACTGAATGACAATAATGATTATTCTCTAGATGAAAAAAAAAACCCTAAAAAATCCAGCAACTCCATTCATGACCAAATGTCAGATATAAAGATATAGTTTCAGGTGAATATAGAATAAATCAGCGCCCTCAAACAGAAAGGACTCACAGAGACAATCAAAAAAAAATCCAAACGTAACTTCTATAACTTCTTAAGTCCAATTAAGAAATACCTATAGGGGTTACTTTTAGTTATTTTTTTCAGCTTGTATGTACGTATCTATGAATTCATCCATCTGTCTATCTATCTATTTATCTATCTATCTATCTATCTATCTATCTATCTATCTATCTACTATCTATAGTTTTCTCCATGAGAATATAAACTCCTTGAAGGGAGAGACTGTTTTGCTCTTGTATTTGTACCCTCAGCACATAGCATGGTATCTCACACGTAATAGACACTTAATAAATAATGACTTTAATTTATTGTGTCTCAGGGGTCCTATGTGAGGGGTCATTTTTTTGGTAGAACCATAAGTTTTCTCTTTCAGGGAGTTCACTATGGATTTGTAATGAAGTTCTTTCAGCTAAAATACTCTACACCTTGGTATAGTTCTAGGTAAAATCTAGACTTTTTGTTTGTTTAGTCCAGTCTTATCATAGCATTGGTATAATAAACTTATGGTGTGTTAATTCCCCTGTCTTCCTCATCATTTTTTATCAATTTTTTATCAATCTGTAGTCATCTAAACATCACTTTCTTCTCTTGGATATTGTTTTTCAAGTTTTTTTTTTTTGTTTTGTTTTGTTTGTTTGTTTGTTTGTTTGTTTTTTAACATTGCTCCTTCTATCTCTCTGACCACTAATTTTCTATTTCCTTTGGCTGGATCAAAGTGACACCCATTAACTATAGGGGGCTCTTACGTGTCTATCTTGGGTTCTCTATTCTTCCACTTTCTATACCAGCTTCTTTAGTGAATTGATGATGGATCAGTTGCAAATGCAATATGCAAATCAATAGCAGGTCTCTATATACAGCCTTAATCTATCTCTTCTGCTCAGTCTCATCACCAATTACCTTTTAGAAAGCTCAGAGTGGAAGTGGGCTCACTAAACTCTACATGTCTAAAACAGAACTTATTTTCTTTCTTCCTTGTTTTCCCATTACAGCCAAGAGATCCATCATTCTTCTATTTACCAAATTCACAACCTCAGTATCTTCCTCAAGCTCTTCCTCAAACTCATCCTTCAGACCTAATCTATTGTTAAGCCTGGTTTCTGTCTCTGTAAGCTTTGCTTTAAACCAACAATTTCCATGAACCCCTATTGACTGTTGGTCAAATTACTAGAATCTTTTGTCTTGTGGAAGTTTCTGAAATGTTTCTGAGAGGGTCTCCATGACCTTTGCAAGTTCCTCATTGAGATAATCTTTTTCACTTATGTTGTCCCCTCCTAAAGCACTAGCCTGCTGAGGATCCTTTTTGCCACAGGCCTGGATTATCAATAACTTCTGCTTGGTCTCCCTGTCTCAGATACGTCCCCATTCACATCCATCTTCCATTCAGCTGTCAAAGTGGTTTTCTTAAGGTGCACATTTGACTATATCACTCTTATATTCAATAAATTGGGTTGACTTCTTTTTACCTCCAGGAGCAAAACTAAAATGCTGTCATTTGACTCCCTTTTCAACTAAGCCCCTTCCTACCTTTCCAGCCTTCTTCCACCTTATTTCCTTAGGAATTCTGTGATCCAGACACAGTACCTTCTTGCTATTCCTTGTTTCCACAACTCCATCTCCATTATATCTTTTATTATCTGTCCCTCATCTGTGGAACCCTCCTCCCCTCACCTTATGTCTGTCATCCTGGCTTCTGTCAAGACAAAGTTTAAATTTGATTTTCTTCAAGAGGCTTTTCCTGGGTACTTCCTCTGCACATCTCTTCCTCCTGAAAGTACTTTGCATTTATATTGTCTATGTTGGGTATGGATATTTTTTTATCCTCTCCCCATTAGATTTGTTGTGTCAGAAAATTCTAATTTATAACAAAAGTTGCTAAGAACAGAGCTCCAGACATATCCAGTTTATTAGGGATAAAAGTGGTCCCTAATTAATTGGGTCCAAACACTCCTCAAGATCAGGTAGGCCAGTCCTTACTCGTTACGCATTTTCTACTTTTATACACTTATACTCAGCAAAGTAGAATTTTGCTGATTGGTCAGTTCCAGAATGGAGAAATCTTAAAGAGTTGGCTAGGGTAAATATCCATTACTCATAATCACTTTGTCAGCAGACCTTCCACAGGTCATCAACTGCAGGTTATCTCAATGAGGGACTTGCAAAGTTCATGGAGACCCTCTCAGAAACATTTCAGAAACTTCCACAAGACAAAAGATTCTAGTAATTTGACCAACAGTCAATAGGGGTTCATGGAAATTGTTGGTTTGAAGCAAAGCTTACAAAGTAATGAATGGTAAAAGTGAGGGGTCTTGTATCAGAAAATGAATCTTACTACAGCATGTTATAGGCTAAGGGCTGGGGGAGTGCAGCAATTACATTCTTATTACATTTTTAATTAATAATATTAATATAACTGAAAAGTATAGGTATCAATACATGGTATATTAACCACTCATAACACTTATCCTAACAGCATTAACATACATAATTAACTTAAACTTAATCTTATTCTGTTTAATTCACTAATATAATCACTGATACTCTTCCTAAGTCACAATAAACTGAATAAATTTGAGTAAGAGGTATCAAAATTATGCTCCTAGAAAGTAGGGATCATGGTTTTGACTTTTTTGTCTCCCTATACCAGTGCCTGACACATATTCAGTGCTTTTATTTTGCAGAGTAAGTGCTTAATCTTTTCTTACTGACTCCATGAACTGAAACGTCTCTGGAAATTATGGATTTGGAGAGTGGCCTGAGTTACTGATTTGTCTATTTTCACACAAAACATAGGTTTTTCTTGAATCCCATATCTTCCTCATCACAAGTCTAGCTTCTTCCCAATCAACCATACTTTTTATTCCATGAAAAATTTTACATTTTCTGTGTCATGGAACAAAAAATATAACTTGAAGTCAGGAAAATTCAGCTTCAGACACTTATTGACTTATCTGGTCAAGTCATTTAACCTCTGCCTTCCTTAGTTTCCTACTCTATAAGATGGGGATAGTTGTAGCTCTTATGTTGTAGGATAGTTGTGAGGATCACATAAGACAGTATTTTTTAAAAAGTACAAATCTGGTCTCAGACACTTAACACTTCCTAGCTGTGTGACCCTGGGCAAGTCACTTAACCCCAGCCTAAAAATTAAAAAATTAAAAAAAAAAAAAAAAAAATATAAATGCTTATCGCTTTCCCTTCATGAACATCTTGGACAGAATTATGAAGTATGGACCCTTCTCAGAATAGTGCTTTTAAATGCATAAAATAAAATACATTGGATTCCTCAAGAAACAAATTATATTGAAATATAATATCAAAATATATATTAAAAACCCAAGTTCATAGACCCTAGGTTAAAAACTCCTACTTTAAAATAATCCTTAAAGATGATCTAGAATACATTATAATTTGAAGAACTCAAAATGAGTTATGCTTTAGTTTCCTTACTAAGCTTCCTGTAAAACAGAACTTAGGGTTTGTTTTTTTTTTAAATCTTCTACATACAGGGACATCTCACACTTTATGGGGAGTTGAGAAAACACTTAGGATGGGTGTGTGTGTGTGTGTGTGTGTGATCCTTCTCTGTATAAAGTAGATGGCCTATATCAGTGATTTCAACTTTATTTTTGATCATACATCCTATCCATCAGCAAAACCATTTTCATTAAATGTTTATTTACTTATTTACATATTATATACATAGCACTGTACTAATAATGTATATTCTATTAGAATGAGAAATTAGAAAAACATGATTACATTTGCATTTCAGGACAAGCACTTGGACAGTTGTGGAGATTTCAAAGGGAGAGTCAAAAGGCAGGGGGAACAATGTAAAGGCTCTTGGGAGTCTAGGGAGAGGTAATGAAGTTCTGAACCAGATTCTGATTTGTGTGAGTGAAATGAAGAGGATGTATCTAAGAGATGTTCTGGTAATTGATTGGATCTGTGAGGTAAGGAGAAAGGAAGAGTAGATAGACTGACTCATAAGTTGCTCACCTGAGTATCAGGACAGTGACCTGGAACCAGGAAAATAATAGGGAATTTTAGAAGATGTGTGGTTTGGAAAGAAGGATAACGAAAAGATGTCTGTGATACAAATCTCAGCTCATCTGTCTGCTCATCCCTTGTGCTCCACCCAAAGGAAAGGATAAGAGGAAAGATTTTTGTTCATTGGTCATGGCCCTATGTGATCTGCCAAACTGACTGCGTAGGAGTAGAGCCACCTGCACGGTTCTTGCTAGGAGCATCCAAGTGTTCGTTAGGTTATAAGTCCCCTGAGAGGCTAACACCTGTGCCAGAAGAAGTGATGCAGGGAACTCCCATAGCAGAAGCAAGGGGGGAAATTGGAGAGTGTTAAAGGATCAAGTAACTGTGATTTTGTTGGAGATGGGCCCCATGATTGCCTATCATAAGAATGGTAAAAGATTTGTTCAGCTTTCTACACTTTAGATGGTTGATCTCTCTCCTATATCTGTATTTATATATCTATATACATGTATATGCACATATAAACACACATGTATATACATACATATAATATATATATATATGCACACACACAGATACATACACAGATACAGATACACACCCCCTAGGGTCCAGTCAACAGTCCCCCCCATATTACATTGAAGACCACTGCTCTAGAACCAAAGAGTTTCCTGGTTTTAGAGTTGTTTTGATATCCATTTTAATAATGTGCATTTATAGGTATCAACCAGACTAAGAGCTTATTAGTTCTGTGCTAATAGTTTAGGAAATAAGAATAATAATGGTCAATTCCCCCAACTTTTTAAAGGGTTAAATGAGCCATGAAAATACCTCTACATTATTATCAGCTTTGCCAGGCTGAAGTTTCTTTTAAATCCTTTCAGGTGTTTTTCTCTGGCAGTTTATTGAGGCTTCATCAATTTTTTTAAACTAAATTTCTTGGAGGAAAAGAAGTACCTTGCATGTCATATATATACATATGCCTGCAGTCAGCTATAATGGTTAATGTGCATACACACAAATTCCCTCTTCCCCTCCCCCCAAAATATCTGTTTTACAAGCAAAATCTTGACACAATTTTAATTAGAGTGCTCTGGTGAGCACTGTCATGGCAGCATTTTCATTGTTCTGGTTGAGGAAATGTTGTAATTCCGAATCCCTAGTTTCAGGTACTTTTTGATTTGAGGGATATATTATCTGTTAGACTAAAATTCCCTTTGCTGTTTCTAAGAGAAAAACAAATCTGATGCTTTAATATTCTGGTGAGTTAATATCAATATATAAAACATCATTTTTTTTTTCTTTTTGGATCAGATCTGCAACTTCATTGTGAGGGACTCCCAATTAAAAAGAAGAGAAAAATAATGGATGTTTATCTTGTCTTATCTTTCTATTCTAATCTTCCAAATTAGTATGGAAGATCCCTTTATGGGACAGGTGGTCTACCCTGCATATGAGAGAGAATAAGGTGGAAAAGTTTGGCCTCTAGGTGAACTGTAAGTCATTTAGTCCTGATCATTAGTTGTGAGGGCTGTGGCAAGTTACCTTTTATCAAAAATGATATTCACAGAACAATGAATATTGATCTTATTTATTGAACAAGTGTGATTTTTATTATATTATTATGCTGAGGATAAAGGTTTGATTAACCAAGCTTATTTTAAAAATGCTTTATATGCCTATTAGTAAGTACTAAATAAATAAATGTTAGATGCAATTGAATGCATATTTTCAGAAATGATTAAAAATACTAAAATAATAGTTGAAAATAATGAATAGCACACATCAATATAACTTAAAACTTAAAGCAAGCTTTCCTTAAAAGACTTTGTGTGATTTAGGTAGCAGGAGCATTTTGTAGAAGAAATTAAGTTTTGGCAAGGATCAGTATTAGAGACAGGATTTGAATTCCAGGCCCAACTTACTGCCTAGTGAAATGCTACATTTTGGAATAATTCCTAATTGACTAATTGTGAGTAAGAAACTTACCTTTGATATTGTTTTACACACACACACAAATACAATGATAAATGTTTTACTGGACTTTGAGGGGGAAAAAAGAGTATATATGATAGACTTTTAATTATAATATGCATTATTAACATTTTCTTCATCAATTTCTTAAATCCACCTAAATTAATAAAATTCATTGTAGAGATCTTGTTTTCTAAATGTAAATGCTTACACTAAAAATTTAACAATCATTTTTCACAAGCCAATTTGAATTTGCTCCAGCATACCAATAGATTCATATTCCAGATTTTTCATAGATATATATGAATATACATATTTGTGTGTCACAATGCTTTTATCTACCTTCATATACACATACATGTATATTTATATGTACATGTATATATATACGAATGTATAAATAGGTATATACACACTTATCTATATATAATGCATATGTACATATATGCTCATAGATATTTTGCATAAATATGAAAGAGTTTGTTTTAAAAGCAGTTTTGAGCTAGAGTTTTCACAAAAAATCACATTCTAGATTCATTTATAGAATATAGAAATCATCATAAAATATATAATATTGACAAAATTTAATTGGAGTTAGTATAATGTGTTAGGTATTTGTTGCAAGATTTCTTTTCTTTTAACATAATTTATATTCCTCAAAAATTATATTTATATTTTGGGGGGTGGGGTAGATATCACATTTTAAAAACACTAAGGTATTAACCATTTTTTGAAAAAAATTCAGTGAGGAATTTTTTTAAAAATATAAATAATATTGTGCCTTAATCTGGATTTTTTATATGTCATGTTTACTAGAAATGAGTTCCACTTGTATTCTGACTCTGGGTGTTGCTAGTGGCATACTACATTTATGAAACATTACAATGCTATACTGTGAAAACATAAATCCATTTTCTTCTGAGCCTGTAGGCTCCTGTGTGATCCTGAGTAACATTTCTGATGCCCAGAATGATATATTTGAAGAATCACCATGGAGTAGGATCCACCTGATGTGAATTGAGGAAAAAACAAATAAAAGAAAATAGCTCTTTGTATATTTGTGAACTAACTGCTATTGATCTAGAATAACTAAGAATTAAAATGCATCTTTCAAGAGAAAATTTAAAGTGGTGAAAAGAAATCAAGAAAATTTTTTTTCCAAAATGGTATATCTGCTCTTCCCCCTTCAAGTTGACTCTAGATGTGTGATTTATTTAATCTGAAGTATTCCAAAATTTAGGCACAATGAAGAGTACATCTTGGGTTATTTTAATAATCAAGTTTTGTTTTATATCATTAAGTTTTATTTTTTAATTTTAGAGGTGATTGCCATTTATAAACTTTTAATGATAGAAGTTGTGTTTGGGGCTGAGTATGTCTGAATTAAGGTTTTTTTATATTTATGGTTAACAAGTCATTTGAGAGTTTAAGAGGTTAGAATTTTCATGTCACTATCCTTAACACAAAAATTTCCCAAAGAATCCAGCATCCTATCGTATCAGGGAATGAAATGCTGAACAGGCTGGTAATACTCTGTTTTTATATAAAATTGAAAACATAATCCTCTCATTCATTCTTTGCTTCCATGTCAGATTATTATAGTCTGTATGTTTCCAGAAACGATAAAGTGAAAGGCAGTTTGGAGAGGACCACAAAGATAAATCATAAGGAGGGAGAAAAAAATAAGGCATAAGATGCTGGGTTGTAGGATTTATAATGATTTATTTTAGAGAAAAAAAATTCAAGCTCCTTAAGAACAGAGAATGATGCATTCTTTGTTCTCATATCCCAGTTTCTTGCAAAGTAGCTGGTACCTAGTAGGTGTTTTTTGATTGCGAGGTGAAATCAGGGAAAGTTAAGGAATAACAGATAGAACTAGTACAAAGTATACAAAACAAGAGTTTTGAAATCATCTAGTGAGGATCATATGGTTGGAGAGGTATTTCAAATACATAATCGAATCCGTGAATTTCTCTGTATTCCATCCAACAGCACCCTTAAGTATGGCTCAACATTGGATGAAGACCAACAGATTATCCATTAATCATTTCTTTATTTTTCTATGTGACAAGTAAATTTTTTTTGTGGTAATGTCTTTCAAGAGATGTTGGCTAATAGCCCCTTTTACAACTAATTTGTATAGAACTACACTGCATATGCATATACATATGTGTATTCATTTTATATTAATGCCACATAGATATTTATTTGTCTCTCCCATTAAGTGCAAGTTTCTTGGGAATAGAGATGATTCCACTCCATATACTTGTATTCCCAATGGCTGGCACCTGATAGTACTTAATAAAAGACTTGCAGTTGATGGTAATGTTACTGTCCACTCAGGCCTAGCATGTACATCTCCACTTCCTTTTGGAAGATACAAAGCTTTAGTTCCTTGAAGACTCTGGTATTTGACTAGATAGAAGGAATCACTTTTGAGATGAAAATAAAAGAAAATGTTTTAATCGGAGATAGGGAAATAATCTGTGATGGAGGTTTTGGAGTCTTATCTAAGATTAATCACTTAAACATCTGCTATTTGTCAGGCACTGGGAATATAAATAAAATGTCTATTGAGTAAGCTTATGTTTTATAACTCCATTTGAGGTTTTCACGGCAGAGATAATTGGATGGTTTGCCATTTCCTTCTCCAGTTTATTTTACATATGAGGAAACTGAGGCAAACAGAATAATATGATTTTTTTCAAGGGACACAGAACTGGTGTCCTGAGGATAAATTTGAAATTAGTTCCTTGAGCCATCTAGCTACTCATAGAAATACAGAATAAATATATATAAAAACAATATAAGGTCACAAAGAGGGTGCCTATAGTAGGGATAAGCACAAAGTTTATATAGAAAGTAGTGAGTGAAAAGGGAAACTGAGGTCTTCTCAGAATAATAACTGGGCAATTCAAGACTCAGCACCTAAATCACCAAGGCTCTGGGAAGAAGAACAAAGAATTGCTCTTCTAGCAGAAACACCTGAGATAAACTTTGACCCTTATTTTAACTACTTAGAGAAGAACCTAATTATTTAATGGCCTGAAGATATTCAAGAAGTTTCCAAACTAACTATCTCTAATTGTTGATTGAGGAAGCCTAAGGTAAATTAAGTCTCCTTGGTTATTCTAGAAATCTTTTAACCCCTCTGGTTTAATAGATTACTTACCTATAAATACCTCAATCTCTTTATTGTGAGGGATTATGTGGTTTCTCATAAAATCCTTAATTTAGGTAGATTAGTTTATAATCTAAATTTTAGTTTATTTAGGTTTGGGGAAATTAAATTCTTTGTATAAACCTTACAATAGAGTGCTCATAAGCATTTGTAAACAAACTGGCCACCTTAAATTTAGGCAAACACACCTGTAATAAGTCAACTATATCTAACTGACTAGAATTTAGCAAGCCTGTGCTACTTCCACTTAGGCAAGCATTGAGCAAATAGTGAAAATTAACTGGATAAGGAGAGGGAAAGGTCATGGATTCCTGTGGTTTATGACTATATAATCTCCCTTTACTTCTGTGAAATCTCTGGAGAACTCAGTGAGCATACTGCCACTTTTCTCAAAGTAAAGAACAGAAGCTTTATTAGAATCTTCTGTTCTTCACTTTGAGAAATCTCTGAGTAGTCATTTTGAGTTGGGGGTTGCCATACCACACAGTAGTAATATTTCAGCTCTATCTTGAAAAGATTCTAGAGTGATAAGAGGTGAGAAGGGAATATATTGTAGGTATGATAGTCAGTATAAAAGTATGAAGTATGAAGATGGAAGGCCAGGTAAGGAAGAGAAGGAAGCCAGTTTATCCGGATTTTACAATGAAGAAAGGGGAATTAAATGTAATAAGTCTGACAAAATAGTCTGAAGCCTGGATGTAAAGGGTTTTAAAAGCCTACATACTTATTTTTAACCTTGAAGGAATAGGGAACTATAGGAATTTATTGAGTAAGAGATTTAGAAATGTGCTTAAGGAGAATCATTGCCAATGGAAGTATGGCACTGGAAAGAGAAAGCAGGGGGACCTTCTGCTCTCTTTGATGTGTTTTTAATATTTCTTTAAGCTCTTTTCTTTCACTATTTTCATATCATGCTCACTATCCTCCAACTTTCCCCAGATAACCCCATCCATCTCAAAGAGATGTAATAAGCATAGTCAAAAAAAAAAAATCAACATATTAGCTGCATCTGAAAATATGTCATTCTGTACTTTTCATCTGTTTACCAAAAAGGTAGTGTGCTTCATTTTCAGCCATTTGAAATCATGATCGGGCATTGCATTACTAAGTTCTTAATGTCTTCAATGTTATTTCTTTTTATATTGTTGTCATTTATATATTATTCCCCTAGTTCTATTCATTTCATTTAGGTTCAGTTCATACTATTCTGCCCATGTTCTCCAAATTTGCACCTTTCATCATATGGTACAATAATATTTTATTATATTAATGCATTAAATTTGTTTAGCCATTATCTGATGACTACTCACTTTTGTTTCTTTACTATAAAAAGTGCAGTTGTGTTTCTATGTGTATTTTCTTCTATGTCTTATCTTTCACTTCTTTTCAGTATGTGTCCAGTTGAAGTATTGCTAATTTAAGTGGTGTGATAGAATGAAAAATTTATTGTTATATGCTAGAACATTGTGCTAAATCCTCGGATAGAAATGCAAAAATCAAGACAGTCCCTATTCTCAAGAAGCTTATGTTTTAATAAGAGGAGACAATTCAGAAAGAATTATAACCTGTGAGGAATCTATGGTAAGACTATAATGCAAGACCACTGACTTATGACAATAACCAGTCATTTAATTGGGCAGTTGATTGACATGCAATTTAAAGCATCATAAGATAGTTTTTTAATTTTTGGTACAATTCATAACTCCAGAGAGGGCATTATTAGTGTGCTTGACCTCCAATAGCCCTTCCAAAAATTGTAATTTTCCTTTTATCATCTCTGCCAGTCTGATGAGAATAAAGTAGAACCTCAATGTTGTTTCAATTTGGAGTATATTTTTTATCTGATTGTTAATATTGTGCATTTATTTTTTTGAGGACTGCTTGCTTGTTCATATTTTACAATCTTTGTTGGAGACTGGTTTTTATTCTTATTTTTGTTTCTATTTTATACTCATATCTTTATCAGATAAATTTATTATAAAATTTTTCTCTTGTCTTTCTAACTGTATCTGTCAAAACTTTTAATTGTATATGATCAAAGTTGTTCATTTATTATCATCTCTATGCCTTGTTTGTTCAAGGTTCCTTTTCCTACATAGCTGTAAAAAGATATCTCCTTCCCTTCTCCTCTAATTTGTTTATAATATGTCCTCTCATATATAGGTTAATATACCCATTTGGAATGTATTAAAGTTTATGATGTGTGATGTTCATCTAATTTTTGCCAGTCTGCTTTTCAGTTTTCCCATAAGTTTTTGTCTACTAGGGAGTTTTTCCTCTAGTAGTTGGTGTCCTTGAGTTCTTAGATTTTCTTTTTCTTTTTTTTATACTTCAGTCATCTTGTATGGATTCTAGGATACTTTCTTCTTTTTATTAAATTATGCACATAGTTTATATTTTCTGTGAGCACCAGTGTATGGATAATTTTGATATCTCTGTTTTGAATGATGATAAAAAAAATAGTGATGGTAATTATAGCTCATATATGACACTTTTAAGATTTGCAAAGAACTTTTTTACATAAATTCTCCAGATTACTATTAGCATCCCATTTTACAGATGCAAAAACTAAGGTTAATGCAGGATAAGTGACTTGTTGAATGTCACAGCAAGTGTCTGAAGCAGGATGGAAACTCCCTTCTGGTCTATCTTTATGGAATTTAGAGAAGCAAATAATTATAGTACTATTTCTCTAATTTCAAAATTTTGTACTTCTGTCATAGGTGTGTTTGAAAGAGAAAAGATTATATTTTGTAAAAAAGGGTTTGGTTTTTTTTTTTTTTTTGGCCTTTGCAAAAATGAAATTAAGCAGAGCTTTTAAATAACATAGTTAAAAGTACCCAAGTCAATCATGGGTCAAGGAAAAGATTCAGAATCCCCAGATCAAAAATGTGGCACATGAAGATAAATGTAGCGAGGTGTCCTAAGTTACTAAAGATCCTACTTAGTCTTCATGAGATTTTTTTTTTAACCTTCAGAATATGTATCCTGCTAAAAGTTGCATTTATTCCACTAAAATAGTAATTGATCAGATTTATCTTGGTGACTTCAAAGAGTTAATGCAGTTTCCCAAAGTATCTAATTGAATCCCACTGGAAGAACCTGGCTCATTATCTGTAATGTGAACACAGCCTTCTGAATGGACTGTGGGCTAAAGTCTATAAATGTATATCTAGGTGAGAAGGGGTCTGAGACAGATGTTAAAGTAGTTAGTTTTAATTAGCATTCACTTGAATTTAAGGGGAAGCATGAGCTTAACAAGTAAAAATGACTTGGGTGGCCTAAAGGTTTCAATAAAAGATAAAAGCTAAAAATTATGTGAGGTCAGAGAGAAGTCAAAAATATTGGAAAGGAATGAGACAAAATTCATCTGAGAAAATGCAGACAATGTCTGAGGTGAAAAATAATATACAATTGTTATTCTATGGAAAAAAAATAACAGTAGTGATAGTTATACTCTAGAGATTATAAAAAAGCAAACCAGAAATAGAATAGTAATGGTATTCCATTAAAACTTTTCAGTTAAGTACTTTTATTAAGTATTGCTAAGTACAGTTATGTACTATTAACTTTTCAGTTAACAAAGTGTTTAAGTTCTGTGTTTAAGGTAAGAGAGATACAGGTGGATGCAACACAAAAAAATGGTAAATGCAAAAGAAAGCAAATAAAATGCTTTGTGAGTTTGGGAAAGCTTCATGGAGAAGTGACATTTGATTGAGCTTTAAAAGGCTGTTGGGAATTGAGTAGGCAAGGAAAGGGGATACATTTCAGGGAAAAGGAATAGCATGAGTAAAAACAGGAAGAGAGAAAAGTATTGGGTATGTTTGACTGAGTTTGTCTGTTTTTGGATGGAGTCTGGAGTAGAATACAAAGTGAGGCAAGATCACAAAAGTTGGGTGCTGCCAGATATGGAAGGTCTGACATACCAGGTAAAGATATTTACATTTTAGAAGGAAGGTAATTAAAAGAGCCTTGGGAGAAATTTGAGTAGAGTTCTGTATAAATAGATCTCTAGACTGGCTACAGTGTGTGAAAAGAGCCAGAGGGGAAATAAGAGGAGGGGCTAAGATCAGCTAGGAGGCAATTACTATACCCACATTGGTGATAATGAAGATTTGTATTTGGGTGGAGCTGGTAAGGACAGAGAAGGGAAAAGATGTACAAGATACTATAAAGTTATCAGTAGGTCTTGAATTATTGAGAGATGAGGTAGAGAGAAGTGTATTAGAAAACTCAGAAACGAGAACAGGTTTGGGGAAAAGTTTATGAGTCTTGTTTTGTTTTTCTTATATATTGAATTTCAGATTATAGTGGGACAGAAAAGATGAAATGCCTTGTAGGAAGTTGTAAATACACATCTGTAGTTGAACAAGGAAGTCAGATCAAAATGTATAGATTTAGGATTCATCTTTCCACAGAGATATCCTTAGAAACTGAGAATTGTTAAGTTTTCTGTCTTTTTCATATTGCATCTTACTAGAAAGATAAAATAAAACCCTCCTAATATATGGGTAAGAAAATTAAGAAGCAGAAATAATGGATTAATGAGGAGAAATAATAATTAGATATACATCACTGGTTTAAAAAAAAAAAAAAAAAAGCCCAGAGAGGTACTAGTCCTCTGATGCTTCCTTTTTTGCTCATCTCTGTAACATCTCAGTAAAAGGTACAAACTCTTAGAATATTGAGGAATTACCAGAACAAGGTAGAAATGATCTGATTTTTTAAAAATCAGACAAAATCAAATCAAATAAAAAAATCACAGAAAAAGATGTAGACAAAATTAAAAATCATACCTATTGTGTATGGGTTGCACTTAAGAAAATGAAAACATCCTAGAACCCATAGAAGTAAAAAAAATGAGCCATACAATTTGTTTTTTTTAATTAATTTTTAAATTAATTTTATAATTATAACATTTTTTGACAGTATATATGTATAGGTAATATTTTACAACATTATCCCTTGTACTCCTTCTGTTCCGAATTTTTCCCCTCCTTCCCTCCACCCCCTCCCCTAGATGGCAGGCATTCCCATACATATTAAATAGTATATCCTAGATACAATATATGTGTGCAGAACCGAATTTTGTTGTTGTTGTTGTTGCAAAGGAAGAATTGGATTCAGAAGGTAAAAATAATCTGGGGAGAAAAACAAAAATAATGCTAACAGTTTACACTCATTTCCCAGTGTTCCTTCTCTGGCTGTAGCTGATTCTGTCCATCATTGATCAATTGGAACTGGATTAGATCTTCTCTATGTTGAAGATATCCACTTCCATCAGAATATATCCTCATACAGTATCGTTGTTTTTTTTATTATTATTTATAAGTTTTTTGACAGTATATATGCATGAGTAAGGTTTTTTTTTTATAACATTATCCCTTGTATTCATTTTTCCAAATTATCCCCCCCTCTCTCTACTCCCTCCCCTAGATGACAGGCAATCCCATACATTTTACATGTGTTACAATATAACCTAGATACAATATATGTGTGTAAATCCCATTTTCTTGTTGCACATTAAATATTAGATTCCGAAGGTGTAAGTAACCTGGGTAGATAGACAGTAGTTCTAACAATTTACATTCACTTCCCAGTGTTCCTTCTCTGGGTGTAATTATTTCTGTCCATCATTGATCAACTGGAAGTGAGTTGGATCTTCTTTAATACATTATCATTGTTGAAGTGTATAATGATCTCCTAGTTCTGCTCGTTTCACTCAGCATCAGTTCATGTAAGTCTCTCCAAGCCTCTCTGTATTTGTCCTGCTGGTCATTTCTTATAGAGCAATACTATTCCATAACATTCATATGCCATAATTTACCCAACCATTCTCCAATTGATGGGCATCCATTCATTTTCCAGTTTCTAGCCACTACAAAAAGGGCTGCCACAAAAATTTTGGCACATACAGGTCCCTTTCCCTTCTTTAGTATTTCTTTGGGATAAATGCCCAGTAGTAGCACTGCTGGATCAAAGGGTATGCACGAGCCATACAATTTGAAATGAAAAATGAACCATAGAAATATCTTTTCAATAAAATGGTTGGAACACAAGTCACTTGGAACATATTAAAGTGGCTAGAGATGTAAGAAGTTGATTGTGGATACTTATCCCAGTCTAATGGAGAGGGATTGACCAACTTAACTATGTCTTTTGTCATCAGTCATATCTGTGTATGAATATAGGTGCTGCCACATTAAAGCAAATTATTTTTTCTTCAGATAAGTATCTTGTTTTATTTGAATCCTTTTGATTCTTGGAAATTTTAAGACTATAGGATACAAAAATATGAGTAATAACCTGTGAGTACATCTATAAATTTTGAGGAAATATGAATAATATCCCATCTCTCTTTTCTTTTCTAAATACTTCATAAAGAAACATGAAGAAACCCCAATCCCAAATAAGTCCAAAATTTAGAAGCACCTGAACAGAGAGAGTGATTGATTAGCTGGTTTGTTCCTGAGAGTTCAGAAAATTTCTCCTAGAGTTGGCAACATTGCACCAGTGACCTGCCTGAGGATGACAGATCCTCAAATTAGGAAACAGTTCTGTTTTATTATCCACAAAAGCAGTCTAACTATTGTATCATTGCTAACATTTAGCCCCATAATGTTATTTCAAATCTTTTTCTTTGTTCAGATGTGATTTTATTTCAGTTTAGCAAACCAGTTGGTGAGAATGACATAAGTATCTCCATGGATCAACTATGTTTTATCATCTTTTATGCATTTACTATTACATGTATTTGTTGGTATATCCTGCCAAATTTGGGTACCATATTTCAGAAATTAAAGTACGTCAGATAATTTTAAATGGAGCTTTTTCTTTTTTAAAATTGTTCATGCTTTTATTTCCCCCCTATCTCTTTCCTGTTCTGTATTTGCTTACCTTTTATGTCCCAGGCTCTTTCAATCACTAAGATTTGATGATTCGAAGATTCAATTATGGGCCTGCTTTTGTTTTCAGGAATTTCTTTTGTAAAAGGAAGACTAGACAATGATAAGAAGAGATTAAAATTGCAGGTTGATATTTAAGCCAAATGAGAAGATAATATCCTTTGAGAAGAATTTATATGAAGGTCTTACACATACATTTCCAAAATTCTACATGTATTAAGAACCTATTTCTTAAGATAAAAAATAAATTCATGACCCTTCCTTCCTTAACTCAAAACAAATATATTTTAATCTTTTTCTTTTTCTTCTTTCTTCCTGTCTGGTATACCTAGAAAAGGGGTGGAGAAAAAGCCTTTTTTCCCCTTTTAAATCATTCTACTAGTGTCATATTGATTTTCCCTCAAGTATGCCCTGTGGTCATAGATGATCATATATTGTTCTATATTTCTTGTATCGATAGAGCACTTTGACTCATGAGTTGTTATATATTATTTGAAATATAATGATACTACTAACCGCTCATGTTTCCTGTAGTGCCATATATGCACTCTTCCTCCCCACTCCCCACATGGTTAGCACCTGAGAATATAACATGTATTTTCATCTGGACAAACTCTTTTCCCTCTCTCTTAAATGGAAAATGCCTTTATTTAATCACTAATGATTTGAGTGTGTGTATAAATAAAGTTAAAATGAAATAAAGTTAAAATAAATAAAAATTTAAAAATAAAGTTAAAATAAAAAAATTAAAAAGTTAAAATGTTTCTGTCCCTTTATCAACTATTTTTGTTATGGTTAAAACAGCCCACCCTAAAGATCTGGGTGCTGTTTAGGTCAAATATTTAATTTCTGTGTTGAAGAATTAGAATTCAGTATGATTTGACTATCTATCTATATGCCATTTCTTCTTTTTTTCCTCCTTTTTTGAATCCCTCCCCCTCTCTTTCAGCTAGCAGTGAGGTGGTTGGAACACAACTGCCATTACCAGTACATGGATGAGCTCCTCCAGTACATCCGTTTTGGTTTAATGGATGTGGACACCCTTCATACAGTTGCCCTGTCTCACCCTCTGGTCCAAGCCAGCGAGACAGCCACGGCGCTAGTCAACGAGGCCTTGGAGTACCACCAGAGCATCTACGCCCAGCCAGTGTGGCAGACGCGCAGGACCAGGCCCCGCTTCCAGTCAGACACGCTCTACATCATTGGTGGGAAAAAGCGGGAGGTTTGCAAAGTCAAAGAACTCCGCTACTTCAATCCGGTTGACCAAGACAATGCTCTGATAGCAGCCATAGCCAACTGGAGCGAACTGGAGCCAATGCCTGTGGGCAGGAGCCACCATTGTGTCGCCGTCATGGGGGATTTCCTCTTTGTAGCAGGTGGAGAAGTGGAGCATCCTACGGGTCGGACATGTGCGGTGCGGACCGCCTGTCGCTATGATCCCCGCAGTAACTCTTGGGCCGAGATTGCACCCATGAAAAATTGTCGGGAACATTTTGTGCTGGGCGCGATGGATGAGTATCTGTACGCTGTAGGAGGCCGGAACGAACTGCGGCAAGTTCTGCCCACGGTGGAGCGATACTGTCCCAAGAAGAACAAATGGACTTTTGTGCAGTCCTTTGACCGGTCCCTTTCATGTCATGCAGGATATGTGGCGGATGGTCTCCTTTGGATATCAGGTAGACACATCATATAATTGGATGTATTAAACACACACATGCCCTTAGCTAGAAGCTTTGTACCACAAAGTTATCTAATTTTTGATAGGTATTTCTTAAATCAGAACACTGATTAATATGCTGATATTAATTTAAACTTTCTATGAATTGCTAAGATAAGAGTTGGGCAGTGACTTCCTAAAAGATCCATTTTTTTTTCTCTTTCCAAACCTTTTTCTGTTTAAAGAAAGTAATTCAGTCCACTCTGGCTTATTTGGGGATCTGTTATGCATTTTGAGATTTGTCAAGGTCCTTTTCCCTTTTCTTCTGCTGCTCTCTATTTGATGGCCCTCTCATAGCTCCTTAGAATCAACTATCACCATAAACTAAAAAAGAAAAAAGAAAAGCCTCAGACATTTAAGTTGTTACCCACAGTTGTGGTAATGTGTGTAATGTGTGGTAGAAGACATTGAAGTTTTCAGATTATCTGTTGCATTAGCTTATCCATTCTATTCAGTGTATTTGAGAGAAGGCAACACTCCTTAATACTCTATTTCTTCCTCTTGTTATAGTAATAATAATGATAATAGTAGTAATAATTTTGATTTATTTTGCATTTTCTTCATGTCAATCCATGAATTTCATCAATCAAGAAACATTTATAACCATATTCCAAGCATTGTTGTAGGTACTGAAAATATACATATCAGGGGAAAATGGCTTCTGTTATTATTACATTCTAGTCTAGCAGGGAAGGATAAAACATTTTTTGTAGTTATTGTTGAGTTCTTAGTTATATCCAACTCTTTGTGACTCCATTTGGGGTTTTCTTGGCAAAGATCCTGGAATAGTTTTCCATTTCCTTCTTAAGCTCACTTTACAGGTGAGGAAACCAAGGCAGACAGGATTAAGTTACTTGCCCAGGGACACACAGTAAGTATTTGGGGCTGATTTTGAACTTGGGTCCTCCTTCCTGCCTCCAGGGCTAGTGCTGTATCCTCTGCACCATATGTAAGTAAGGAAAGGATATATGGAAAATAAATAGACCTTAACAACTAGCGAAATTAGGAAAGATTTTGTAAAATTTGAACTGACTCTTAAAGGCAGCAAGAAATTACAAGAGGTTAAAAAATGTAAAAAAAAAAAAAAAAAAAAGAAAGAAAGAAAGAAAGAAAAAGAAATTCCAAGAGGCAGAGGTGTAGACAAGAGAATTCCAGGCATAGGAGAGAGTGTCTGCAAAGTCACAGAGGTGAGAAATCGAATTCTACATATAGGGTACAGTGAGAAATTAGTTTGGATTCAATGCAGTGCATATAACAGGGAGTGTTAGAGATAATTGTGTAATTAATTTGGAAAGATAGGCTGGATCTATTTTCTTATCGTATTTGTTTAGGGTGACATGGCAATCAATGATAATCTTAGCGATTGTGTCACTTCAAATAGTTCAAACCCCAAACATGAAAAGTTGAATCTAATTGTTGGATGAGGTCTATTTTGTTCTCCTTAATGGAAATAATTGAATTAGTCTTCCAGGGTGATGTCAATTGCAAAAGCATTAGAATTTGGATGGAATTGTGTAGACCATCTCCTAACTATGAAAATTAGATAAACAAAGATAAGTCAAATTGAGCAGTTGACTTAGAATTGCAAAATAAGTTAGTACTAGGGCTCAGGCTGTACTTCCAAGTCTACTTGCCTTTTATTTCAGGTTAACATATTTGTATTGTGTAACTGTTACATACAAACTTTGCCTCTTGGTCAACAAAGTCTAACCATGAGCCATTCTAAAATTAGGAGTTCTGTTATTGCAAATAGTGGGTACTTAACAGCCTCCTAATAAGTGCTTTCTTGATTTCTGCTGGACAGTCACCATCAGTTCTACATGGCTGTTCACATCTTGTGGAGAAAGAAGCAAAGCATTACCTCTTAAAGTGTCATTAGCACATTCTGTACTCCATTTGTCCAGTTAAACTTTTGGCAGTATTTGAGGAGCCCTCAGTTTCAAGCAACACCATGGAATAAAATCTTCTTTTAGGAGATCTCTCAGGTTTCCCATCATTGTCATCGACTTTGTCACTGTCATCATCATCACTATAAGCTAGCATTTCTATATTATGTCCTAAGGTTTGCAGAGTAAACCCCTATCTATTATCTCCTCCTAATTTCATGACAGACTTGCTTATGGGTCCAGATTCAAATAGCTAACTATCGATGGCAGGATTCAAACATATTCTTTCCTGATTCTACGTCTAGTACTTTCTTAGCTTTCCATGACCAAAGCCATTACAAGCAATAGGACTATATGACTCTATTTCAGATGTAACAAGTTACATATAGAAGGATGTTGGGCAGTGTGTCCAAAGTTGAGATGTTTATTTCTGACAGGGAAAGAAAAAATGAATTTCATAGTAGAATGCTTGTTGAAGATTAAAGGGGAAAGAGGCTAAGAAAAATCTAGGGAGATTGGTGTGGGCTTTTTGGACAGGAGAAGCAGTAATGAGTAGAATAAAATCTAGTGGAAATAAATAATCTGATTATAATTAGTGATCTCCTGTCCTTGAGTGTTTCTGCCAGGAAGGGGCAATGAGAATGAGACTATTAAAGTTGTATTAGAGTGGGAAAAAGTGCTAGTTCTAGAGTCAGAGGACCTAAGCCAAATCCCACCTCACCTGTGTTGAACTTTTAACTGCCCAGGGCCTTAGTCTCCTCTGTAAATTGAATGGGATGATTGGCTAAGATTCCTTTTGGCTTCAGATCTATGGTCCTATTGAGTTGTGTCATATATACCATAGATAATTGAAGATGGAGAGGGAATATGTGGATATTTGTTTTTTCACTAGAAGTGTTCTCAATTGCTATTGTTTCAGGTTATTGCCAACAGACATTCTGTGTTTTATTTAAAGGGTTTTCAGAGGAAATACGGATTTTTTTTCTGCTTAGTTTCAGAAGACAGAATTTGGAGTAAGTAGGCTTACTTTAAAGAGACTTAGAGTTATAGCTAAATGTAAATGAAAAACTACCTACTAATTTCTATTATTTCCACTGAAATGGAGTACCTCAAAAGGTGGTTTGCCTTCTCATCACTGGAAATCCTCTGATTTTCAGAGACTGACAAATGGGATGTCATGGAAGAGATTGGTAACTTTATCCAATCCAAATATGGGGAGCAATGAAACCTCTTCCAACCCTGAAATTCAGTAAACTATACTAGTAATTTTTAATGTTTATTTTTAAGACAAACTAAATAAATGAAATTATTTACTCTATATATCCATATGTGCAATAACAAGTTAGCATTTACATAGTACTTTACAATTTGTTCTCTTTTATTTGGTACTTAAAACAGTCATGTAAGGTAGGATTCCCATTTTACAAATGAGAAAAATGATTCCAACTGTCTTCTGGACTCTGAAAGTAGTTCTTTCTCCACCAGGTTATCTGGCTCCCTCCTACAGCAGCTCTCACATACAGTATAAAAACCAGAGAAGCAAGATTGACATTGTTACTAGCCTTTACCTTTTTAGCCAACTACTTTTATTGCTCTGAATTTAAACCATGTGATTTTTTCCAAATTTTGTGGTATTCATATTTCCTAAAGATAATTCTTAAATCCCAGCACTTTCTCATACAAAGTACAATCCCCTGTTGGTGGGTTTGGAGCCTTAGCTACTACATTAAACATTTCTCAAGCATTGATAGGACACCTCTTTTTTTTTCAAAAAAGAGTGTTTTTTAAATACTCTTAAAATTTAAGAGTATTTTCAGATACTCTTAAAACTGGAAAATAAGTTTTAAAGGAAATATCATCAGTCATATGGTTCTGGAAAACATGGCAATTTGGAATCTGTACCTAAAGACCCTGGCATTTGAAAAGGGAATTTCTGGATCACTTTTCTTCCTTTGTAGTTTCAGATTTAATAGATAAAAGAATATGACACCAGTGTGAAAGTTATAGATAGAAAAATCTATAGTAGGTATTCTTAACCTGGTCTGTGAACTTCAAAAAAAATTTTAAATTATATTTGCTTTATAATCCAATTTTTATTACATCAATTTGTTTTTTTAAAAGGTCTCAACCAGACTGTTTGAGGAGTCTGAGACAAACATCTATCCTTGTCTATAGAATCCATGCTTAGCCTGCCTTTGAATATGTGACTTTCATGAGAGATGGCACAACTGATTCACTTTCTGGGAAATCCATTTTCCCCCTTCAGTATTCACACAGACAGTATAGGAGCCAAGACACAGATCTGCCATACCTTTATTGCTTCATCCTGGAAAGTCTTCCCTTTGCTTCGTGGTGATACTTAAAAATCCCGGCATTGACACTGTTTTAGGAGGGGCAGATTTTCCATTCTATACCTAAAGAAGGGAAATGACTTCTTAGGTTCTATTTCCTTTATCTGACTTTGGGGAAATAATAACTCTTTTGGGATACTAGTGTGACATTTAATTCCCTATGGTTGTAATTTAGGAAATGGTGGTACTCTTAAAGATTATGTAACTTCAAATACTCATTTCAGTTGCCATATATTTAGGAAACTGAATCTCTTTATTGTTTTGTTATTTTTAATGGAACTGATTATGCTTTTCCATTTGGCTTTGTCCTGGACGACTAGTTCCGACTCGAAGGATGTAAGTTACTTTGAGAGGTTTTATACTTGATTTCTCTTCATTTAATCAGGAAAACACCAAAACAATCTATTTTAAGGCCTCTTGGGAAGGGGGTTCCAATGCCTCACTCAATAATTTTCTCACACACACATACACACATACACACACACCCCCCTCTACTCTTTTTTTAAACACTATTAATTGTTAGGAAATTCTATAGGCCCCCTAGCAGTTGGCATATTTCTTGTTATTTTATCCTAAGGAAGATAAGATAAAGTTTTTTGGATAATGTAGGAGTTGGGCTACAGTATCTGGATAATTGCATCAATTCTTGGATTTATCTTTAGTGTCACTGAATAGAGCCAATTCAGAAGAGCCATGGGTTAGATAAATTAAAAGATGAAATTTAGATTAATTAGCAAACTAAAAAAGAAAAGGAAGATAAATGAAACAGAAGTGTCAGCTTCTCTTCTGAGAAGTTACATATACCAATGAACATAAATACATACATATATTTTAATAAAAGCTTCATCCACTGAACTATGCTAGTCTATTATTTAAAATGTATGTTGGAGATGTGTTTCAAGAGATATATATCTTATAGACATGTTTAAAAAAAAACAGATTGAAAATAAGTATTAAATAAGATTGGGAATAAATCTCTACTTGCCAGAGGGTGGTGGAAATGACAAAGCAACCAGTGAATTACTGTAATTTACATTTTCTACCAAATTTTATCCTTTTTTTGGATTCATTTAATTTCAGATATCATCACTGTGTCAACCTCTTGAATAAAATTGCCCACGTTTGGATGCTCAAGAATACTTTTTATTTCTTTCCCATTGGACTCTTTAACAACCCTAAACATTATAAGCTGTTCAAGTCCTTATAATTTTCTTTAAGTGGCATACTTTTTAAATATTTTTTTATTTTTTTCCAATTTACTTGTAAAGAAAAATTGTAACATTCTTTTTTTTAAATAAAATGTTGAGTTCAAAAGTTTTTTTCTCTTCCCTCCTCCCTTTCTATGATGGTAAGCAATTTGATATAGGTTATATATGTTCACACCATTTCCATATTACTCAAGTGTTGTAACTTTAAAGGAATGCCCTAGCATGGGATCTATTCTGATCCTATCATAGTAGATCTATAAAACCAACCAATTGGAATAATTATGTAGTATGATTACATAGGTATCAAACTTGAGGCCTTTAGGGAAGTAATGCCCTAACAAAATGAAATGTAACTGGAAAATGTTTAACAAAATAATTAGAAATAGAATAGAAAAGGAATAATGTTAATTTGTATTTTTCTAAACCAATGTGCAGCCAGAAGGGATCTATTTGTGTTTGAGTTTGACTTTCTGTGCTATAATGGACAGAGACATGGCTTTAGTGCCAAAAAGACTTGTGTTCAAGGTCCTCCTCTGACACATACTG
Source organism: Sminthopsis crassicaudata (assembly GCF_048593235.1). Classification (NCBI taxonomy): domain Eukaryota; kingdom Metazoa; phylum Chordata; class Mammalia; order Dasyuromorphia; family Dasyuridae; genus Sminthopsis; species Sminthopsis crassicaudata. The sequence goes on along the minus strand of NC_133620.1, from coordinate 210,820,822 downwards.
GTAGTACTACTATGGATAAGTCAGTTAATATCGCCAAACCCCAATCAATACTCTGAGACTGCAAATTGAGGAGAAAATGTTGATTTACATTGATAAAAATTCCCTGGAAGAATCTCCCAATGCTGGTGAAAGCACATTTCTATCCCTAGAAAAATTAGTGGTTTTCCTTATTGCAACATAGTGCTGTTATTTGCTATTAAAGAGAGAGAGAGAGAGAGAGAGAGAGAGAGAGAGAGAGAGAGAGAGAGAGAGAGAGAGAGAGAGAGAGAGAAAAGTTTGATCTTTCTTTTCTCTATCCTGTTCCATTCAGTAAGTCTATTTTGTTCTTTTCTTGCATTAACAAGGGCTGCCTACTTTAATCATTGTTAATGAAGACAATCAATTTTCTCAGGTCTCCTTCTGCCCTGCTGTGTTCTTGAGGAAAAAAAAAAACAAAAAACAAAAACCTCTACTTTTGGGGGGGCAGCAGCAGAGCTGCAATTGGAAAAAGGGGGAGGGATCAACAGTGACACCTATAATACCTTAATCTTGCCATATTCTTACATGTAATAAATATATTGTAAATTTAGCTACTCAATGGTAGAATAAACTAGATTTTTTGAGAACTTTTAAAAATGCATTATTTGAATTGCATGTCACAGATCTTAAATATGAAATCCCCATTTCTGGAAGGTGATAAAGGTTTTTTAAAACCAATTCTTAAATCCTCTACCAGCTCACCAAAGCGTTTCAGCTAATTGATGAGGGACTGGAACATTGGCATCCTTTTGAGATTTGGCAGACGTTGGAACACAGCAGATATGAGAACTTTGGCTTATTTCCCACAAAGGGTTTCTGTTGTTCTGTTTGGTAGCAAAGGCTTTATTGGAAACTTAAGCGGGAATTTTAGTCTTTACTTTCTTCATTGGAGGTCAAGACACTTTTGAAATTTGTCAATATTTTTTAAAAGTGAGAAAAGCTCAGAGGAACTCTTCAGTACTAAGTTCTGTGGAGATAGCCATTAGCAGATAATTTAAAATGTTAGAGGTAGTCAAATTTTTCTCGTGCCAACAGCATTTGACACCATGACCCAATTCACAAATGAGCTGCATACCATTTAGAACTGAAATGAAAATATTGAAGTAAAGTAAGTGTAGAATAGATCAAAATGATTCAGATTTTTTTTTTCTGCATTGCACATCTTTTCATATTTTACAAAATGTGATCTCTGCTGTGGGGAACATTACAGCGATTGCTGAAAAATACCTTTTATGAAAATGAATCATTAGCTCATCATATAGGAGGTGTCCCCCATAAGTCTCATTGCAGTTTAACAGTATAACCTGTATAACAACTTATCTGTTAATTTTTCTGATTGCAGCTACAAACTGATAAACTAGCAGAAAACTGCACATAGGCTGGAGAAAAGATAGTCCTGTTTCCTTGCTAAATTGGTTGTTGTTGTTCACTTGTTTGAGTCGTGTCTAACTTTTTGTATCTCCATTTGAGGTTTTCTTGGCAAAGATATTGGAGTGATTTGCCATTTCTTTTCTAGTTCATTTTATAAATAAGGAAACTGAGGCATAAAGCATTAAATAACAAGGGTACCACAATTAATAGGTTTGGGAGAATAGTAGGGATTGTACCATATGATTTTTTTTTCTGATTCACTATGTATTTCCATTTTTTTTTCCATTTCAGAATCTCTAAATAAAAATATTACTACTACAATACAAAACCTGATTCTTTTTTGTTGATGACTAAAACTGGGAGGTTTTAACCTTGTTTGTAAATCATTTCTTGTTCATGAAAAACCCACGTCATTCATATTTACTTCAGTGTTGCAGATATTCATGTGAGACTCTTTGGGTCATTGACCTATTTGTTTACATGAGATGTACTACATTGGTAAGATAAACAAATATCCCTATGCAAAAATCTTTTCCTTACAGTTAGATATATTGTAGATGTGCAACTCTCTCTGGGGAATGTGAGTGAATTAATTACCCATCCATTTATGTGGCTTCCTCATGTGTGACAGTTAAAACAAGGAATAATATTCTTCATTTAATGCATGAATTGAGGAAGATTCTATGCAAGTTGCTGCTCTATCAGAAATGTCCTTGATTCAAATTGTTTCTACCATGTTAGAATTCACATGAGATGTTTACTACTCTACCATGCTGTGTGTATGGTACATTTCTAATGCCAGGTAGCCTACATTCACTGGAACTATTTCTATCGCTAGCAGTATCTTGAAGTGAATAATGGATACATTTGGCTCTTATTTCTTTTCCTGATGCAAATAGATTCATTTCTTAGCTTAGGGCATAGAGAGAAGATTCAGCTATGAATATTTTGAGTTATTTTGGAAATACTGGAGATTCAGGGAAGAAAAGCTTAGATTTATATATACATATATGCATAACATGAATTTCCTCCTCCCCTACTTCCACCAAAAAAACAGACAGGCCGACACGTATATAGAATATATTAAACATGTGATTTCTTTGGTGTGGAGAACTACAAGTGAGGAAACTCCCATTGCCAATGCAGATTTCCAGTTTTCTAATCTGTAGTTTTATACAGTTGCCTGGAGCAAGAGGAGGTTTGGCCAGTATCCTACCAAGATGTCAGGGAAAGGTCTTGTACTGGCTCTGTATGTCCGTGTATTTACACATGAGCATGAAAAATATCATGGCATAATGAGTACAATTACTGTAATGGTTGTGTGACTTGGTGCAAATTATTTAACAACTTGTCATCCACGCAACTCTTAGACTGTAATGAGAAGAATAGTGGCTAATCCCCATGGATGGAGGGCAAGCAGCTCCCCATAATCATGAAATCGCCTATCTAGAACCACGTTCCTTCCTTTGTCAAGAACTTTTTGTCTTTGTCTCAGCAAAGCCTAAGGTAGGACTTTGTATTAAGTTGTTGCTTACAGGACCTTATTGATTAAATGATTATTTATGTATGTAATTTAATAAGTATTAACAGGTGTTTGAGACTTACTGTTTGGCAGGCTGTAGGTAGCTAAGTGGCTAGGCAGATAGAGCTCTGGACTAGGAGTCAGGAAGAACTGAGTTCCTCACCAGCCTCAGATATTTAGTAATTACATGACCCTAGGCAAATCACTTAATCCACTAGAGAAAGAAATGCCAAACTACTCTAAAATGTTTGGCAAGAAAACCCCATGGATTAGTTCATGAAGAATCAGACGCAGTTAAACAACAAGGGATACAAAGAACAACAAAAAATACAATCTTGAATGTATTTAGATATATGTGAATATATAATATGACTATGTAGTGTGTATGCATGTTGTGTGTATGTCATTGAAGTGTAAAACTGCAATAAAACTTTTGGGACATCCTATATATGCAAAGGAGTATGTTGAGCATAAATTAGCCTCATTAAACCTTATTTTTCCTTTATCCTTTTATTCAATAAGTATTTATTGGGTACCTAGGAAATACATTTTTTTGTGTGTGAGGTTGTTTCCAAGAAGCATCCTGGGATAACCGGTGGCTTTCCTTGGTAATTGTTCTAATGTTATTTACTCAAACACCTGATGTGAAGGAGACATTAAGCCAAAGACTGGCTAATATAAAATAATTTATAGATTTGTTTTATATGTATGTATTGAGCTAATATATATTTATTGAATGTGTTCTGTCTTTGGTAAGTGCTGTGTAAATGAAAGAATTTAAAAAGCTTCTATTATACTCTAAGCACTGTGTTAAGTACTAGGAATACAAACAGAAAAGCAAGACTCCTAAAGAACTAGTTCCAGTAGGAGAAGAAAGCATCTATGAGAAGTTTCAGTGGCAAATTAATATGCCCATGGTCATATTAAAGGTGCAGTGACAAAACAAATGATGATGCAGCATCTTCTTAAATGTAATTTCCATAGAAAAAATGGTGTTCATTCCTCATGTTGAGCCATTTGACTTTGGTAGAGAGAATTTTGTTATCTGGGTTTCCAGTACCTATCGGTAATGAAGAAGTAGTCATGATGACCAGGTCCCATCTCCACAAGGGCTGATTTTTTAGTTTTTATTTATGCATATATATATATATATATATATATATATATATATATATATATATATGTGTGTGTGTGTGTGTGTGTGTGTGTGTATGTAGTTACACACTTATAGTTATATGTATATCATTACAAATGTAATTATATATAGTTATATGTGTGTAGTTATATATATAATATGTATATACATATATAGAATATACATAATATGTAGTCATATGTATGTAATTATAGATATACTTATATGTATGATTTATATATAGTTATATGCATGTATTTGTGTGATTAGATATGTATATAAAGTTATATGTATATAGTTTAACATATAGTTACATATATAATTATGTATAGTATATATAGTCATATAGTTACATATATATAAACTAATTATATACATATAAGTTACATTGTTATATGTATATAGTAATATATATTTACATAATGTACATAATTATATATAGTTACATATAGTAATATATATTTACATAATGTACATAATTATATATAGTTACATAGTTAATATGTATATAGTTACACATAGTTATATATATGTAGTTATAAGTATAGTTATGTAGTTTTATATATATAGTTATATATGTAGTTACATGGTTACATGTATATGGTTGTATGTACATAATTTAATAGTTAGATGTATAGTTATGTAGTTATGTATATAGTTATGTGTATATAGTCATAGTTTTATATATATATATATATAGTTGCATATATAATTATAGGTACAGTTACACATATATAGTTAATTAAGTTATGTAATTATAGATGGTTATAATTATTTATAGTATATATACACATATATACACATCCATGTATACACATATACATACATACACACATATACATACATTCACACACATATATATACACACATACACACACACACACACACACACACACACACACACACACACACATATATATATATATATATATATATATATATATATATATATAACACATATATTTTAAATTGGCTAGAGTTGAGGGGAAGCAGAGTCAGTGGTATTTTTGGCCACAGACTGGGAACAAGAGACTTTTATTCGTAAGAAGTGTGTAGTAAGTTTATTAAGTATAAATGTTATTTTCAGTTTAAAAAAAAGGAATTGGCCACAGATTTGACCAAAGGACAAAGAGTCGTTTTTCTCATTTCCCTACCCCTTGCTTTCTACAACACAAGCATTTACTTGCTGTTGTCTTTGTCACAGCTGTAAGTGTCTGAAAGGGCATCCCAAAGTGTAGACAGAATTTGGTGTTTTTAAACATCCTGTTATCTTCTCTATGGTGGATTTTATCCATTCATCACTGGATTTCTTGCAGATAGTGCTGAGGAAATTTAAGAAAATGTCTTGCTGTTGTATTGTCCTGTGATAGGAATCATTTCTCACTTCTAGCAGTGTGTTAACTTTTCATTTCTTCCAGCAGTTCTTTAAGACCTCAGTGACTTTCTGTAGCCAGCAGTATTTTTCTTTTTGAAGTCACAGTTCAGGAGCAGATGATGAAGCTGTTCATTTTGAATTTTGGTTGAAAATTCTCAAGTTCAACTGTGGCACTTCAAAGTTAAGGAAACTTGGTTTTGAAAATTGATGCAGATACAAGATGGCATATTTAATGACAGATGTATCTATAGAAAGCTGTTAAGATGCAGATTATCCCCCTGGGGAGGGAGATCAAAACTGCCAATCTATAAAATATACTTGATAGGGGCAGGCAAGGAATCTATCTACGCAAGTGCTTTGATTGCGGGGGGACAGTGTAGCAGCATGTGGCATCCTAACCTAAGAGCAGACAAATCAGCTTGATGACTTTCAAAGCCAAGAATACCGCTGCAGGCAAGGGTACTCCAGTCTAGGAGAAATTAAAACATATAGAGACTGTTATTAATTCCATATCTATTTTTGTGTAGTCAAATCTGTATGCAAATCCTTAGCATCTCATTTCGGCAGATTAATCTAAAAGTGAAGAGTGGTGTGTGAAGGGAATGCAATGAAGAAGCTCCACAAATGAGCAAAAAGGCATCAAGGAAATGGAAACAGGGAGAACTTGGATGCTTCATTTTTTTTTTTTTTTTGCATGACTTTATTTATGTGTTTATTTGTCAATTATTTAAATGGGGCGCAATACTAGTAAGCACCGTCTGGGGTTTTCCTTCACAACAGTGACTTGGCAAAAGTTACAACATTGCTTTGCTGGTGAATCTCTTTGACATTTCACATCCTGCTGCTAATCAAGCAAATAACTGTAATTTCTCCTACTCTCCCCCCAATTTGTAATCTGGGTCTTCATTTCTAAATATTATTATATGAATGAAAATACATATGTTAAGAAAATCTAATTACTGAGTACAGATGAAGGAAAAAAGATTATTCCTTTGGAAAATGATAAATAATAATGAGAATACTGGGGAGTTTTGTAAGAGAAGGTAGGAACTGCCAAGATTTTTTACTATAGTAGTGACATTCTAATCCCATTGCAGTACATTTAATCTCTAAAAAACAAAATCTTTTAAGGTTTAAACTATGACCATTTGAAGTACTAGCTTCAATAATTTTACTGAAGTTGACTTTTATCAGGATCTCGGATTTCTGCAACAAGTTCAACAGTTTTCACAATTGAAGCTGGTGTGAGAGGGAATTTGGCTCTCTAGTTCTTCCATTACATTTGCATTCCTTATTGATGTACCCTGAGCAAGGGTTGGTTAATCATTTTAATACCAAAGACTTAAGCAATCTCAGTGGATGCTTGATAATTCATCTTTTGTTGTTAGGCTGAGTAGGAACAATTAGGTATTGGAAGTTTCACAAAGGAAGAGAGATGCTAAAATTATTCCATTCTGCTAATATAGTTGTCAAAACGGTATGTATTTTATCATTATCATTATCTTTATCTTAAATATTTGAGGTAATGTAGTTATTTCTGCCATGCTTTTCTTAAGTGATAGGGTTTTTTTTTTCCTTTGATTTTTATATTAGAAAGGAAACATTCTTAAAGAAATGAAAAGTTCTTTTTTCACTTACTAGAATCTCATTTGTGTTTTCTTCATGGATTTATACCACGGGCAATTTTCCCATTGATCCTAGAAGGAATTCCTTGCCTCAGAGGGAATGAAACCCTCCCTCTAGTTAAAAGTGGTCTTAGAAAATTAAATGAATGATTCTAGTTATTGAGGAGAAAGGAGGAGAATAATGGATCAGGCTTTTTAAAATAGTATTTTATTTTTCTAAATATATGCAAAGATAGTCTTCAACATCCACTTTTGCAAAGCCTTGTGTTCCAAAATTTTCTCCTTTCTCTCCTTCTCTTTCCTCCTCAAGATAGCAAGCAATTTGATATAGGTTGAGCATATGCAATTCATCATATTTTTAAAAAATAACATTTACTTATCTATTATCATTAGCTTATTGTATTCAACCCTTTTGTTGTTAACTAGGCACTCCTATGCTAGCATAGTAACTTAAACATACCAGCTATTCATGGACTTGAAAAATTTAATTGAATTATTTTTATTGATGTTAAAAATGGGGACCCTTGCTGAGAATTTGTATGTTTATACTTCCTGTGCTACCAGACTTTATGGCTTGCCAAAAAAGAGAACTTTAGGTATGTGCCCCATATATATCAAATAAAAAAATATAGAATTATATATTTCTTTGTGGTCATACCATATTAAAGTTATTAAGCATTTAAGTAAATAAGGTTACTAACCTAAACTTTCTTGGCTTTAGCCAATGATTTGGGACCAGGATTTAGAACATAATGCATGAAAGTATTAGTGATAAAAATTTCTTCTGCTTAAAAGTAAAATTACTTCTACAGTTATGGATTTTTTTTTGGTTTTGTTTTGCTTCTCTTGATGTCCAGTAATGCCATTTCTTCCACAAAGCCATTTTACATGCTGATTTTTAGAGGTTTGCATTTTGATTGCAAAAATTCATGCTGAGCAAATGGTTATTACATTGTGTGTTGCTCTGTACACACAACAGGCCTGGAAAGAAGTCAGAATAGAGGAAAACTGGGAACAGCAAGAAATATATTTAAGAATTTTTGGTTATAAGTAGATGAACTTAAACCCCTTAGATCTGTGCAGCAATCAAGAGAGTTTCAAAGCCAGGAATTTTTGAAGAGTTTTAAAGCTTGAAAAATGACTTTAAAAAAGCAGAACAATTGTCAATTCCAGACTATACTATTTATTTTATACTAAGTTGCTCTGGTCTTGGGAAATAGCATCTCCAAATAAGCAGAAACTGTGTACTATTATGCAAACTGTTAAATGTTTGGCTAAGAATTATCCCAGTTGTTAAATGTCCTTGGGATAAACCACACAGAAACACTTTTTACAACTGGTTTCCATTTCTCTCTTTCCCTTTTTTCTAAGTGATATGTTGCTTTTCCCCCCTCCTTTCATTTATCCAGTTCATAACAATCTGACAGCACCCATTTTTGGTCATCTCAGTGCACTTGTTGCTTCCTCTTAAATAATGATCTTCAAAATGTCACTTGAAAGTGAAGTTACTTAAAATAGCTTAATTACAGCATAAGTTTGTCATTAGGGTACATAAGCCAATTCTCACTAATAGTTAATTCCTCCCTCTTCATCCCCAGTAATATTTAATTCTTATTTGGGGAATAGCCCATGTCTTATTCATGAAGAGACTTAACACATGTTAATCAATCTATTACAGGTGGGGTAACCAATACTGCACAATATCAGAACAGACTAATGGTGTACGAACCCAACCAGGTAAGGACTAACTAGATCTTACTGAAAACTTAAGATACATTCATATATATGTATTTTCTACCTATATTAATATCATATATTAATATATTTCTCTTTTCTCTCTAAATGTGTTTATGTATATAATAATATATGTAAGGAAAATGAAACTCAATTTTAGCTAATGAAACTTCTATTGTTTAAATTCTTCCATCTTCCCACAGTTTTTTTCTTATATGAAAAATATTTTTTTGATATTCATGGGTATTATTATTCTATACATACTCACCACTACTATCTAGAAGATATTGGCTAACATGTTTAAATGATTCTTGTTGCCCAACTCATTGGTCAGGAGTATCATTCTGGAAGCAATATTCTGTGTAATTTCCATCTCTTCAGGGCAGATCAGTAGTCGGGCAAACCCCAGAGGTAGAAATGCCTGTAGAGTTTGTCTGTGCTGTTGACTCACCAGCAGCCAGGGCTTGGATTATAAACATTTTAATGAGGTCTGGCCTTCCCTCTGTCCACTCTTCATATATTTTAAATGTTCTTTTGTTTTCCCCTGGGCTTAGAGTTACAGATCAGCCCCCTTCCTTCCAGTTTAAACAATAGCACATTTGCCAGATGTCTACTGAATTTTACATTTATCCATTTGTGGCTGTGTTTAATCTTTTTCATGATTAAAGGAACATTTCAAAATAGTCTAATTTGGGTTTTTATATTCATCTGGAGAAGTTATCAAGGACATGCAACATCATGGTTTTGGAGATCCAAGCAAGGATGGGTTTACAGAAATTTGTATCTCACCCCAGCTCAGCTGTCCTTTTAGCATCTTTTGGAGTGTTTTAACTATTCCTTGATGCTGAAAATGAGAGAAGTCATCACTTCTACCCATCCCAATGTGTTTCCTGGGGTCACGAGAGCTTGCAGACCTTGGAAATTGTAAGGGAAGATGACTGTGAGTCAGCCGTCCCAGATGGGATCATTAATGGCCCTCTCTTGAATTTGGCACAGACACGGTTAAAGTGGAAAGGAAGGGTTAGTGTTTTTCTCAAATGAGGTCTGCTTCGTGTTTGTACACACAATCTCTTTTTAAAAATTCCACTGGCATATTGTTTACGGTGGGTGCTGGCAAACATCACATCTGCTTGCATCTTGCACAGAATCTCAATCACTCCATCACGCAGACTTGCCGCTTGTTTCTGGGCTAGGCCTTTGTGGAGAGTCGATAATGCCCGCCATCTGCCACAGAGCACACTGCTACCTGCCAACAGGCAGGCGGGGTGACCTCTGCTTCCCCACCACTGATTAGTATTCACACGCCGGCTTATTAGGAGTGACCCCGCCAGGCCCCTCTGTTTCTTTGCCTTTGCAGCGGTTGGCGGCTCACCTGGAAGGCACTGCAGTCGAGGAAGCTAAAGATATAATCAGGGGATGCAGGCAGGCTTTGCAAACCAGATGGCGTCCATAGTCCTGTGGCAGGGGACATAATTTTTGCGAATGCAAAAATTAATTCCTAATACTGTAATATAGAGTCTGAGAGAAGGCACCTGAAGAAAGCATATTTGGAGCCCACGCCTTGGTAACCTAATTAAAGGCATTTCTTGGCCAAATACCTGAAGGAAGCCTTGACTTTCTTAATAAGAAAGTTACTTATTTGGCTGGAAGGGTGTTTGATTTGAAAATTAGCTTGAACAGTTGTTCTCTTTGCATGATATCTACACATAGAAAAAAGTGGCAGACAAAAATGGTGTGTTTTACAAATGGCAGAAAACATTTTCCATCCAAAAATATCTTTGAAAAAAAGGGGGGAAATTAACTGAGCCTATAGAAATGCTTATTTGAATTAATGTTCGTGTAGATGAACTTAGTTCTAGTTCTCCAGAGATGACATAACCTGAGGAAATTTTTGAAAGTATATCATTCAAAAATTAATACTTTTTTGGTCAAATTCCTATTTTTCTTAGTAAAAGTGATGCTTGTTTAAGTTCTTAGGGTCTGACTACCAATCTGAGGCAGTTGTCAAACTGTAATTTTGAAGTGTGATTCAAAATTAAAATTTTTTTTGAGATGGTTCTACCATTTTTTTTTTGACCAGAGACCTGTTTAGGATAAGTGAACCTTAGTCTTTTCAGGTGGCCCCAGAACCAAATATGAGTAACAAATTATATTCCGTACAATATCAGACATTTTATTTTAAAAACAAACAAAATATGTTTCTCTAAAGTTTCCCTGAATTCATCACAAAATAAATTCCCAGCTATATAGAACTTTAAATTCTCTGGCATCAGGGGAGATTTGTTGCCAGATCAGTCCTTAATAACTCTCTCATATGCCCCCAAAAAGTTACTTTTGGAGAACAACAAAACACCTTTTCCTTTTCCATCAGGGCACAAGGAGAAACAAAACATCTCCAGCCACACAATGCTTTTGTACTGAAGTTATTTGCTTAAATGAGTAGCCACTGGGTTAAGACAGATAACTATAATACTAACTTATGTTTTCTCACAAGACATTACACATAGCCACAAATGTATGTTATTTCCAAAGCCATTAAAAATCAACAGGAAAACTGTAGAAGCTTTAAAATAAAGGCCTTTAAAATAGTGATATTTAAATTGTTGGTTCTTTTTATGTTTATTCTTATTGGATTGAGGTCTATATGTTTCATGACCCATTACCAAAGTTCACATTGAACTGTGTGAGTTTAAGAGGCATGGGCATGGGGGTGGGGTCAAAAAGAAGGAAAAGGGAAATATCTCAAGTTCAGCTCAAAAAAAAATATTTCTGAATCTCTGCCATGTGCAAGATACTTCTCCTTGAGTGATGAGTCTACGAAGATAGAAAATGGCATAGTCTCTACCATTAAGGAGCTTTATAATCTAGAAGTCTCTAAACTCGGCTCTGCCATTTCCACCATGAAAACATTCATACCCTATCACGGGCAGAGTTTTTCTGTTTTTTTTTTATTTGCAGAATCAGTGGATTAGTCGAAGTCCCATGCCACAGAGAAGAGTGTACCATTCCATGGCTGCTGTCCAGAGGAAGCTGTATGTTCTTGGGGGCAATGACTTGGACTACAATAATGATCGCATTCTTGTGAGACATATAGACTCTTATAACATCGACACAGACCAGTGGACACGATGCAATTTTAACCTCTTAACTGGTAAGTACTTTTGATTTAGTAAATTGAAAAAAATCTAAAAAAACTTTTTGAGATGAGAGTCTGGCTTTGTTTTGAAGTACATTTTCTAAATGATTTTTACCATATCCTAAATTAACATAAATGGATTTTATTCTAAATCAGAATAGAGATTTTGTTGTTTATTTGTGTGTGGGGGAGGTAGAGGTCTGCTCCTTTATGTATCAAAGCTAATAAAGCTAGTTAATATTTTTCCTGTATTACTTTTAGAGTTTTTTTTAAATACCTGTAATAGTAGAGAATTTCCACTGTAGACCTTCCTTTTATTGATATAGGTTAACAATTTAGCTGTATTTTAAAGTCTTAAAGAGTTGCTTATGGCAGTGAGCTAAATGATGTGTCGACAATGTGCCAGAGGTGGGACAGCAATCCACCTCCTCTTCACTTTAAGAATGGCTTTCTTCTCATTGTTTCATGCTCTCAAGAATAATACTTGCCACTTATTTAGCACATTTATATTTGCTAAGAAGTTTTAAAATGCCTCATCTAATTTGATTTATAGAATAACTATGTAAAGTATTGCTATTTCCATTTTATAAATAAAAACACTACAACTCGTAAGGGTGATATAATGTGCCCAAAGTCACACAGCTACTAAGTGCAAGTGTTTCCTGACTTCTGGTACAATACTTTAAATGACATAATCATCTTGCTTCTCTATATGTCTAAGAAATGCTCATACCAAAGTGATTTCAGAAAAACCTGGAGAGCCTTACATAAACTGGTCATAAGTGAAGTGATCAGGACCAAGAGGACATTGTCCATAGCAACAGCAGATTATGTGATGATCAACTGTGATGGATTTGGCTTTTTTCAACAGTGAAGTGATTCAAAGTAATTTCAGTAGATTTGTGATGGAGAGAACCATTTGTATCCAGAGAAAGAACTATGGAGACTGAATATAGATCAAAGTATAGTATTTTCACCTTTTTGTTGTTATTGTTCTTTGCTTATTTTTTCTTTCTCATGTTTTTTTTCCTTTTGATCTGATTTTTCTTGCACAGCATGATAAATATGGAAATATGTTTAGAAAAATTGCACATGTTTAACCTATACCGGATTGCTTGCTGTCTAGGGGAGGAGGGACTGGGGGAAGAAAATTAGAATATAAAATTTTGCAGAGGTGAATGTTGAAAACTATCTTTGCATTTTGGAAAAAATAAAATACTATTTTAAAAAGAGATACTTATACATTTTTTTGCTGTAACAAATATGTACTTTAAATTTTGCAAATGATGCAGCTATGGGGATATGGGTCTGAATTAATGAATACTTCCTCCTTCCCTAATGTTCCTGACTCAATTTAAGTTCCACTAAATTTATTTTTTCCACGTCTTCCAAATAGCTTTAATAGAATGATCTGGAAAAGGTTGTTTTTGTTTTTGTTTTCTGTCATCTATGTTTTTTGTACTTCTGTGTTTAGTGACCTCTACAGACCATACTACATGGTACTACACTACTTATACATACATACATACATACATATATATATGTATATATATATATACATATATATGTATCATACAATATGACTTTTTGATTGATCCAAGTCCCTACTTAACCATTAATAATTTTTGGTCCATTTTGACCGTTATATCATCACAGAGTGTACCCACAATGGTTCTATTCTTTGACCTTCTGGGAGACAGTGATCTCTCACTGTTTCTATTAAATACATCAGCACAGTGAGAAGCTATATAGAATGTCCTAATCATTCAAAAATATCCTCTATTAAGGCATGGAAGGGGGAGGCACAATTACACTATAACTTGGTGTAATCTTCATGGAGTTTGAAAGCTTTTCTTGTCTTTGCATTGTAAAAACTTTAGAGGTGGCTGGTCAACATTTTGTAATGAAAAAAATAACTGGATTTTGGAATTTAGGATTCAGAAGACTTCTAAAATTAGATCCTGTCTCTCTTCTGCCACATAGCTATGTGATCTTGAATTTCATTCCTTTGGATTTCTGTTTTCTCATTTACAGAATGAAGTCTTTATACTCAGTGATCCCTAAGGTTCTGCGTCTTTGTTATGTTCCATGAGTTCAGCATATTAGTCCATTTCCTTTGATTCATTTACAAAATTATAAGTCAGGTTCTAAGACTTGACAAATTACATTATCTTGTGATGCCATTTTTAAAATGGTGAGTTGAAAACCAGGTACTCCAGTGGGCAAACAGTCCCAATCGCTGATGGTGGTGGTTGGGGACAATATTAGTATTCTCCATTTAGAACATTATTAGTTGGAAGTAGTGTTTAGATGTTTCAGTTGATCTATCTTTTTGGACTTTATAAAAAATGATTTCCGAGTCCCACAAATGCATGTGTAGCTTCTTTTAAGTTAGCACTACAAGACCTGAGACTATCTAGTTTTTGAGATCTATGATTCTGAGTGGCTTAGGATATAGTTTATTTATTGCTTCAGTCAATCCTTTGTCAGCCCATCAATAAAATGAGACTATCACATTCTCCGATGTCCTCTAGGGAAGAATATGTATTCTGGAGTTATTCTGTCTTTAAAAACAAAACAAAAAACACTACTAAGCACTAAACTAGGACTTAAATTATTTTGATGTGTCAGCATTTAGGGTTTTCCCCAATTGTTTTCAGATCAACTACTTTCAAAATGTTTAATAACTATTGTCTGAGTGTATATGTATACACACTCACTCACACACACACACACACACACACACACACACACATATATATATATTCACACAATATATATGTATGTATGATAGTATAATCCTTTTATTTTTGTTTAATATGTAATATTCAATATAAACATGTTTGGCAACCCATAGAAATAAATTTTTCAGGCAGACCTCAATCAATAATCATTTAATTAAGTATCTATTACATATACACTACACTAGGTACTAAAGACACAAAAAACAAAACAAAACAAACAAGCAAACAAAGGAAGAAATCTCTTCCTTCAAGGAGCTTCTGTCATTGGGGTTAAGAGGCATACTCTATAAATTCAACCATTTTTTCCATTCATACATTCAGAAAACATTCCATAGAAATATTAATTGTTCACAGTTTTGAGGTGCTTTATGATTTGCATGGTGCTTTCCTCAGCAAAACTATTATTACTATTATTTTATGGATGAGGAAGCTGAAAGATTCTGTCTTGTCCAAGGTCTCAGAGTTAATAAATGGCTGAGCCAGGCCTCAGATCCTCTGATAACAAGCCTATTTCTTTCTTCTTCATGACTTTGATTGGTACCAGTTTAGATTAATTCCATACAATATGCACTCTTAGAATGAATAATGATTTGCCACATTTTGACCCTCATATCATCACACAGTTTACCCACAATGATCCTGCACTCTTTCTCCTGGGTGGCACTAATCAGTTGCTACCTGTTTCTCTGTTTCTATTAAATCCACCAGCATAAAGAAATTGCATATCTCGGTGGCAAAAGGGTTAATTAAAACATGCAGGTAGTGTATTTTACTCCCTCCTTCTTCCTTTTTGCTTTAGGTCAAAATGAATCAGGAGTTGCTGTCCATAATGGAAGAATATATTTAGTTGGTGGCTATTCGATTTGGACAAATGAGCCTCTGGCATGTATCCAGGTGGGTAGTTGAGGTTCCTTTTGAAGTCTCTTCAAATGGTTCAAAAAGGTTACTTTTTTGCAGTGCTGTTACTGACTGTGGAAAAGCATTCAAGTGAAGAGAGGGGATAAAAGTATTTGTGTGTGTGTGTGTGTGTGTGTGTGTGTGTGTGTGTGTGTGTGCCCCACTCATTCAGACACCATGCTGAGCTCTGAGTGTATGTTGATAATTTTACTTATTAAAAGATTGTGCCCTTGGAAAAAAAAAAGGAATGAGCTTGGGGATGTATGTGTATATGTACACATGTACATACATGTATATGTGTATATAAAACAGACACACATGTATGTGTGGGAATGAGTGGGAGCTCCTGTTTTAAAACAAGAAAAAAAGAAAACTTTTGTAACAACTTAAAATACTCCTTCTTTTCTGAATTTGTTATTTTTCTAAGTGTTAGAACTGAAAATAATAGGATGCTTCTTTTTAAGGCTTGTGCATTTCCATTATTGCTGGCTACAAAGCCTGTTTCACTTGCTGGCCAACAGTTTCCAGAGCTGTTCTGAGCAGCAAGTGGTTTGTCATTGGCCTGCCAGTCCCAAAGCAGTGTTGGCACAGGAAAGCGTTCACAGCTCAGGCCCAGCACAGGGCTCAGCGTGCCTTTGGAAATAGTCCTAGATGCCAGTGATTTCCTTAGATAGGACCTGTTTTTTAAATGTTTTTGGCTATAGTTTTATAATTCTAGTTTATATGTTGTCTGACTCCATGGCACTTTCCCCCCTTTAAATTCAAACGCCTTGCTGAAAAGAGAATTTTGCCAAAGTGAGGGTGGCAGGGATGCCTAGCACTTGTTGACTTGACATCAGGGAATGAGGGAAGAGATTCAGCTCTCCCAGGCATAAAAGCTGTGCTGGAGTTAACTGCTCTCTGCCATGGTGCAAGAGATCAGCCCAATGGGAAGCTCCCTGATTGGAGCGTTTATATTCTTTCCTGCACAAATTAGCTGTTCTGTTAAGTGCAAGCAATCTGTGTCAGCTGTCTGTGGTTTCCAAGTCTATGAGGAATTGCCATCTGGACATGGTTGGTGAGCTTAGAGGTGCTGCAAAGTGAGCTTTCCTGGGAGTTTTTATCCAACTGATGGGAGACAAGTGCTTGGTTATGTTTAGGTGATTTTTAAATTCAGTTATAGCATTTTTTCCCTTCTAAGCAGGTTGTAAATCTGCTTTCATCCCATTGTGTCCTTGGTGAATGTTGAAGAATCTTTTAAGACTACTTGTTGTATGTCCTTTGCTTGAGAGTGGAAGGGAAGAAGGAAGAGAAGGGTGGCCTTTCAAATTTATAAGTATTAGTGAAGTGTTGGAGGAAACAAGATGTCTAAACCGAGAAGACATTTTATAACTAACTGTAATTTTTTTAAGTCACTTGACAACTTTCTATCTGACCTAATGTAATTGGTCTGATGTAGTATCATCCCCCATCATCTTCATCCTTCCATAACAGCCAGGGCCCAGATTTCTTGCCTTAGATGGTAAGCCTGTTAAAAAGAAGTAATTTGTCCATTTACTATACGTGTCCAACCTTTCTCTTGACTTCCTATTTTCTACTTCTTGCTGAGAGATTGGTGATCAAATCATAGCTTCTGTGAATTAATGTTATTGTGTATGTATGTGAGTACACACATGTAGTATATATGCATATATTCATATACTCAAAACCATATATGATCCTATAGTTTTACTTAGACTACTTGTGATTCTGAATCATTGTTGCAGATGGAAATACTTCCTCCCATAGCCACCGTTCATACCTATCTAACTTAACCCCTCCCTCTTATTTTCCCTATTTTACTCTACTTTATCCCTTTAATTACATCCTATTGTTAATAAATTACCCTTCATATCAGAAATTTGGCCTCCTCCTAAAAATTACTTTGAATATATTTTGAATTTAATTTTATACGTACATATAATTTCCTCTAATGGAATGTAATTTTCGTGAAACTACAGATGGTTTGATGCACATCTAATATAATACTTGGAATATAGGAGGTGCTTTAAATGCTAGTTGAGTAGAATTTAATCTAGTTTATGCTTGTGTGTGTAACTTTTTGGTAATGTACTGAAGCCTATTTACACCAATCTCCATTACCCTTTGGATGTTTTCATACAAGTTTAATTCCATGGAGAATATGATATTTCATGATTCATAGCCATATATCATTCCTAGAAGAATATTGTGGTTAAAAATGGCATTTTTAAAATAAAAATTTGAAATTATTGAAAATGCTACACAATTTCCCAATTATTTTCCAGCCAACTTCTTTTTTTCTTTTTATTTAATTTTTGTCTGACTTATTGTCCACTTGCAATGTCTGTCTAACATTTACAAACTTGTGGATTCACAATCCACTCCACAGATTTTTTTTTATCCAACTGTATATAAATAAAACTGGAAAGTGTCATTTTTCGCTTGGATTTTGCTGTGTATATAAATAGGCCAAAATTTCTTGAGTAATTATCTTATTTAGTAGACTCTACAATGTTCAGGTCCTGATGCAGTTAGCATAGTGTTATCTAAAAACATGAACATCAGGGAAATAAAAAATACTGTATGTGAGGAATCTCTTTTTCATTTTGAGCTCTGTACACAGTAGCCTTTATGAGATTGGCAAACACCTTTAGCAAGCATACTGCCCTATGTTTAATTCATCTCTTGATATTAATAACCTGAAAATTGCTGAACAAGGTTATCTTTTGTTATCTATCTTAAGGTATCTTGTATTATTTTGTCATATACAAATGATACCTTGTCTTTAAGGCTATGATAAAGAGGTTAGAAGTACTGATTGAAATGCATTTTTATAGTTAATATATTTGCTTTATAAGATCTTATATTATCTATATCATATTTTCATCTAGGATTCCCTGAATATTTCCTTACATTTGTTTTGTTTACATTTGGAATATACATAATGAATACAATGTACACATATTTATATAGACACAGGGTATCCCAGAATCTTATGGCAGTTTGAAATGTTTTGAAGGGATACTCTATAACTGTTTTCTTCCACAAAACTATGTTAAGTTCTTTGACAGCAGAGACAACTTCATGTTTGCTCTTGTATCTCTAGTGCCTATTATAGGGTTGGGAACTTAATAGTTCCTATTGATTGATAAATGCATTCTCGTTCATGATGTCACTGGCTCACTTCCTTTTTTTGGCCATATCTCTAAAGTGATATATGAGTTAGAAGGTTTTTTTTTTCTTTTCCTAATAAATGTTCATGATATTTTCCTAGTTAGGTATCTTCCTGTTTTTTCCAGGTATCTTAAAAACTGACTAATCAATGCCCTCAAAACCAAAATAAAAAATTTGTCTCCATTGTAGTTAACCTTTATGTAGTCTTGCTCTGATCAAGCCGTTCTTAACATTTTTGTTTTCTTTAATGCTGTTCCAACTTCTGTAGCATATGCTCTGAAATGACTATCCTAGCTCCCAGTTTCTTTAAGAGAGATGAAGTAATGATTTATTCATCCTTACATTTCCGTATGTAGCCCACAGGGGGCATTATTCGTTAGAAACTAAATATAGTGGCTCCACTGTGATAAAGAAAATGATTTGTTCCAGACCTCCTTCCAAATCATTTGTTATTTTAGCTGTTTGTTGTCCTTCAGTTTTTATCCTTATATGCTCTGAGGATGATCTGACTTGCATTATCTCATTCTGTATGCTCCTTAATGATATAATCCCATAATCTTTTTTTCATACTCTTTTTCCATAAGACTACATATGGGTTTATATTCTAAACAAGTCTTTCCTTTGGCTGACCTTGCTTGGCAATGAGGTCAAGTGTTTGCTGGTTAAGATAATTTGTAGGTGCTTTTTTTTTTTAATTAATTAATTAAACTTACATTAATCCTTACATGGATTAAACTTTTATAGGAAGTAATAGAGTTAATATGTATTCTTTTTATCCATTTTCATTTATTTGGTATTAATAGATTATTTAAATAGGTCAGATTAAAGCTGTTTTAAATGCAAAAAACATCATACGTTTACTCTAATTTGGCATTGTTTGATACATACAGATGATGATGATGATTGTGATCTAGTTTGGTTTTTGAATATGCCCAAGGAGAATGAATAAGGTGCTACCAGAATTGGAAAGGGTAGCCAGGGAGGCCTTGAAATTAAAATCTCAACAAGATGCTTTTCTGCTAGTGAGAAAATTTCTTTTTGCTTTTATAAAAGTGCAAAGTTTAAAAATTTTTAAAACGTTGCTTATAAAAATTGTAAAAGAAAACTACAGAGTTTAAGTTACAAAGAGATAATGATATGTCTCTAAATTAATTCACCTTATTCTTTCTCCTTGGCTTCCTAGTGAGGGTAAGGATATTAGAATATTTGTTGCTCTCCATTGTCACTTACAGGTTCTTCCCTTTCCTCTGTCACTCAGTAACTTCTCTTCCTTTCAGGTTCATGCTATTCGTATCTCTCACCCCTTCTTTGTAGCTCAATTCAGAAGAATCCATATATTTTATGTTGCTGAGAAGTACTCAGGCTTTCAACCTTTGAGTCATCCAGGATTCCTGACTTTTCATATCCAAGCTGTTACCATGACCTGCTGGTTTTAGCTTTACATCTTTTTAATATGCCTTCTTGATTATTGTAATAGCTGCTTCTATTCTATGCTACATACAGCCACTAAAATGATTTTTCTAAAGTGGAAATTTGATCCTTGTTAAACTCCAGTGGCTTACTATTGGCTCCAGAAGCAGATTTTTTTTTTTTGCATTTAAAACACTCACTTCAGAGACTTCTTATACCTTAGTCCCCCAAATATACTCCGGTTCAATGATACTGGCCTCTGGTTGTCCAATGAACACACTCCCATTTCGGAGCATTTTCTCCAGATAATCCTTCATGTCTAAAATTTTCTGCCTTCTAAGTGCCAACTACTGAATTTCTTTGCTTTCCTTAAGTCCTAACTAAAATTCTAGCTATTATATAAAACCTTTTTTAACTCCTTTTAATTCTAGTGTCTTCTCTCTTTCAATAATTTCCTATTAGCCTTCTAAGTAGTTCATTTTGAATGTTGGTTTATGTATGGTCTCCTTCATTAGATTTGTAAGTTCCTCAAGGGCAAGGACTGTCTATGGGCTCAGCATGGTTCCTAGCACATAGTATACAGTTAATAAATGTTTATTGATAGGATAAATGAAAGTAATTTAATCTATGTAAATTTGGAGGTTCTAAAGATATAGCCAAACTATAAACAATACTGAGTTTTGTCAGGTCCAGAAAGCAACAGAAAGTGCTCCTTTTGTAGTCAGATAACCATTTCTATGACTTTGGGCCAGTATTTTAGCCTCTTGGGTGTTAATTTGCTTAATAATAAATTGAGAGGGCTGGATTAAGTAACCACTAAGTCTACCTTCCAAACCTAAATTTTTAATCCTATGATTCTTCTTCCCAAGTTACTCCTAAATTTTCCAACATACTAAGCAAATTATCTGGTCCAAGAAAACCACATCTCTACATTGACAAGAAAGGAATATATATATCTATATTCCACTAGTCTGAACTATGTGGTTTCTCTATTAATCTTTGACCTGCAACAAGCTGCATTCAGTGTTCTTTGTCTCAAGGGCAGGTGTGAAAGAAAATACATCTGACAAAGTCAACTCTTAAGATTGTGACATGGGCTGTTTTTAATGAAAGCACAGGACAAATATTTGAAATAAAAGTTTCTGGTAGATGTAGAAGTATTGTTGTTTATTTTTATGTTGGCATAGCAAATATTTGGCATTGAGCATTGATTCTAATCTACTTTGCCATGTATGAAGAATAACGTACTGGGGAGCAGCTGCTTATGTGTGCATGTGATTAGTTTGCATTTCCAGCTCACCTCTACTATTCTTCATTCAGTATTATTTCCTTTTGGCTAAGGGATACCCTGCCAAATTGGCAGTGCTTACATGCAGATGTCTTTTTTTGCCAGCTAATAAGGGAGGATTTTTTTTTTGGGGGGGAGGAGGCTAACTTTCCCTTTCCTATGCTCACAGATTAAATGCATTACATCTGCTTAAATACACAGTCTCTTTGGCCCAGAGAGGCAAACAAAGAGTCTTTGGCTGATTACTTTCATTCAACTGGTATCTTCTCTTTTAACTGTGTTTTCTGACATATATTTGCCTGAATGGCCTTAAATCCTTCCTCTCCTTTAGAGATGCATTCTGGAGAGATAAATGACACCACCAGCAAGGGTACTGTGCAAATAAATTGAAGAGAGTTCTCTCTCCATTTGTAAAGCCTAGCGCCAAGATATTTATTAATGGTAGTTTCATCTCTAAAGAAAAAAAATTAACAAAACAAACCAATGCCATCTGAGGTGTGCCAAATCCTGCTGTTGCTTCCACATCTGCAGGAGCTCATTTTGCTCCTGATGTGTGAGCAAGGTCTTCTTGGCACAAGAAGAACACATTTCTATATCTGCTTTTATGAAACCTTAGCTAGGCAAAAATTACTTCTTTTTTTTACTGAGTAATAGCTATATTTAAATCACTTCCAATTTAATATCTACCCTTTGGCTTCAGAGCTCTAGCAGACAAGGCAACAGGAGCACAGTGCTTTCCACACAATTGTTAGTCAATACATGTTTAACAATGATCATAACAAGTGGGTTTGGCAAAAATATGGGACTGTAAAATTTATGAAATTATTTTTGGTTAAAGTAGGAATTTTGCCAGTTGACAAAGCAAAAGAATGGCATAGAGCATTTGGCTAAACAATGGTTTCTCCATTAGATGATGACTTCCTGAAGTGCAGGGATTTTTATTATCTTTGTGTCCCAACTTCTTAGTATGGTATATGGTATATGGTATATAATATAGGAAGCACTTAATAAAATTTTATTGACTGACCAACTAACTGACACTATTCTGCCACCCAAAGTTCTAAGAAATTTTGCCAATTTAATATGTTAAGAGAAGAGGGGTAAAGTAAATGTGAATGACTACCAGTTAAGCATATTAGAACTCAGGTGGCTAGACAAGAATAATGCATGTTGAATTGTATTATTAAATCAGTTATGAACACAATTTCTTACCTTATTTGAAATTCATTTAAAAATTTTTTTTCTCTGATAGAATTCTACTCTTCTTAAAGGAAGACTTTTCTCTCATTAATGAAGTCAAATAAAGTCAGAAAATCTGCTTCAGCAATTTTTTTTTTGCCAGTGGCCCTTTGACAAGTTGTTTATCTGTAGTTTATTCCATAATGCAAATATACTTCCAAATGCTTCATTCAGTCCTAAAATAGGCTCAGCAATAGACAAAACATATCCTTAAGATTTCAGATTGTACCTGTTTGGGTGTGGCTGAAAATTCCTAGCTTGTAGACTCTGCAACATTAGTGAATTGTCATTTGGTTAACAGCCATATAGATTAGTTTGAGTTATATGGTCCCAGGGATGATACAATTTCCTGAAATAAAATCAGAAACAGATTATGGTAGTCTGCCACTGAACCTGCACACCGGTTATGATGCTCAGGTTATGATGCTGAAGGATCTCTGAGCATGTCTTCTCTTCACCTTGTTAACTGTATTTTTGAAGCTTTTTATGGCAAGGAAGCCAAAATGGGGTGACTTTATGACTTGTACTTTTGATTAGGCTACAGAAGTTTACTATTGTTGAGTAACTTTTGCTCTCAATGTAACCTAAAGATGCCATGACAAATCATTTAGGAGTTAAATGCTTGCATTCTTTGATGTATATCTAGTTTTTCATCTGGCAGAAAAAAATAAGAGAAATTAAAACATTTACATGACTTCCAGAGGGATTCTCTGATGCTTGTTTATGTCAGATGAGTTCTTGAAATGTCTCTGCTCCAACCCCAATCATAGTAGATTTCAATTAATGTACATTCCTATTTTATCTGTAGTTTCATGTTTGTTTTTGTCTCCCCCCCCTCCAAAAGTCTCATTTGTATTTACCTATAGATTTTTCACAGGTAGTTTGTCTTGTTGACTACAATTAAGGGAACAGTGGAAAGATATACTTTGTTTTGTGTTTCCTGAATTAAACTGTAAATTACTTTTTTGTGAGGGGATAGAAAGAACCAGAGCCTTATCTAATATAATTTATCATATATAACTAGTATTTATGCATATGTGTGATATTATCACTTTAGAGACAGAAAACATGGTATATCATTTTTTCTTCATACACACTATATATTTATAGATATAAACACGTGAATTCAATAGAATGCTACATTTGAAGTCTAGAAAACACAGGTTCAGATACTTTTTCTGACACTAATTTTGTGTTCATTGGTAAAATATTTAACCTCTCTGAACTTCTAGCAATTCTTTAAGACACATTAATCTGAGAAGACAAATTATCTATCAAGCCTGTTCTGACACACCTGAACCACCATTTATAGTAATGTGAAATATACTATCTGATTTGATCTTCACCCCTTCCTCCCATCCCCCCACTCCCATCCCATGAGTTAAGCATGACACGTGACATGGCATAATTGGTCTATAATGGTTGAAGTGCTGGACTTAATATTATTATTATTAATAATTGGGTTCAAATACATCTGATTCTTTCTATGTGACTGTAAGTAAGTTACTTAACTTGGGTATAATATCTATACACTTGCCATAAAGGGGGGGAGAATGTCTAACTAGCAGAAATACTGCTAAGGCAATAGCAGATGATGATAAACTGAAAGCTATGGACACTACTTGAGTTCTATAAAGTGATAATTTTCTATGCCCTGTAAATAATATAAATATTCCAAATGATTTTTGGTAGAAAAAAAGGTTCCTCACTCCTGCCATAAAGGTTGGTAGTGAAATTTAAATAAGGAAAGTTCATTAAGTGTCTTAAAAACCTTGAAGTACTTCATACATATCAGATCATCATTGTCATTATGATGATAATGATGATGGAAAGAAAAGCACAGGGATGTCAAATACTATTTCATACACTAATAAGGGGTAGAATTAAGGCACAGGTAGAGTTTTGAATCTGTCCATTTTTTTCTCCACTAGTCTATGCTGACTCTTAATATGGGTTTGTGTATTTTATCATGAAAAGATGGGGTACTATATGGTGTTCATAAGCACTGAGTGGTCAAAAATGTGGAGAGTCAGAAATCATATACTCTCATACCCAAAAGAGGAACTGGGTTCCTGTTGTGTTTAAACAAGATTCACTTGCTTAGCTGTAAACTTTGCCAAGTAGGATTTGTTCTCTGAGTATTCAAGGGCTTTTCTCTTGACAGGTTTTGGATGTCAGCAGAGAAGGCAAAGAAGAGGTGTTCTATGGACCCACACTTCCTTTTGCTTCCAATGGAATAGCAGCATGTTTCCTTCCAGCTCCATATTTCACATGTCCTAACCTCCAGACCCTGCAAGTGCCTCATCACAGGATTGGCAATGTCTGAGCATCCCAGATATGCTGTTTTACCCAAGTCAAGAGCAGGAGGAAAGAAAAGCTGAAGCTTGACTATCCAATTGACTCTGGGCATTGACAATGGAAAGAGTCAGTGCTCAATGCTTCTTTGTTTTACATATCTGTCTTAATTCAGATACATATTAGTAAAAAAATCATAAAACTCTTGTCAACTTTCTCTCTTTTATCACATGTCAATATCATATGGTACATGATTTTTTTTTTTAAATCATGGTATAGCTCATTGACAACCTGGTACTTGCTTGTATGTGACTCCATGGTATCTTAAATACATTGTCCATGTGTCTTTCCTGGCTAATGTTGCTCAGGATTATACAATACTTAGTTGTGCAAATTTATTTCTTGCTAATGGCATCACTGATTCAACAAAATAATGAATCTTAAGTATTAAAACTTTTCACCATTAAAAAAAAAGCACACAAAAAACTATTACTTATCCCAATTTAGTAGAGGCTCTGCATTGCAATATGATAAATTTTTAAATATTTTATTAAAGGTAATCCAAGAATAATAGAATGGAAGAAGGCTGGGGGAAAAAGCCAGAAAACTCTTGAATTCTTACCCTATTTTATAGATTCTGTGACCTTGGGCAAAAAGTACAACCTCTTTCAAATTTTCAGTTTCCTTATTGTTTAAGCAATGTAATTATCTCTTTTTTTCCATCCCAAAGGGTGTTTTGAAGATGAGATAAGCATTTTGACCTCTTAAAGAAAAAAATCTCATGTATTCCTAAATCACAAGATATTACTCCTGCTGTTCAGGTTCATGTAATTGGGCACAGGAAATACAGATTATTTTTATGTTAACAGTGACCAGATCCAACTTGGAAAGTGTAAAGTATGTAGGAAAATGTATATAAATCCCAAAATGAATACCAGATAGTAATTAGGATGAAGAGAGTTTACTTCTTCCAGCTTTCTCTAACCTTGTACAAATCCTTGCCTCAAGTAATAACTATGAATCATCTCTCATTCAGTGAAAGATGACATTTAAAAGCTTAAAAAATTAGCTTGCAATAGTTATATACCATAAAGTACTTTAACAATTTTGAACTTAGAAAAGATAGTTCTACAAATTTAAAAGTTTTCCTACTAATACTTAGGGGAATCTTCTTCACCCTCTCCATCCCCATTTTATTAGTAGTACTTTTAATAATGAATTGGAAATCTCAGATTTTTTCAACCCAGATTTTCTTTAAATAAAAATAAAAATAAAATAGACACTGCCTGCCACCCCCATAAACCTTACCAACCAATTAAAAAACATTTGATGTGGAAATCCAGTAGGTGTAAAGGGAGAGTTTGATCCAACTATGAGCCAATTTGCCCTTATTAAGATTTTACTATGACCCATTTGTCTCCCATATATTTTAATTGCCCACTATTTCAAGACTCTTAATTTAATAGGACACTGACATTATATTCACACCAGAATTTCTTGCACACTCAAGTGAAAGTGGTCTTATGTTTAATGAATCACATCTTCAATAACAATTACTAAGTATTGTCTGTTTCCTAAAAGCCACTACGTCATTAAAAGAACTTTAAAATAAAGTCAGCTTTTAGCTATTATATCACATAGTAATAAAGACATCATAAGTAAGATATCCACTAATTAAAACATTATGTTATTGTTGGGTAATTAGGGGGAAAAAAGAAAGAATTAGGGAAATTAGGGAAAAAATTCATATTTTAGAAAAAAAAAGAATAAAGTCAA
The DNA here is from genome assembly GCF_048593235.1 of Sminthopsis crassicaudata. Classification (NCBI taxonomy): domain Eukaryota; kingdom Metazoa; phylum Chordata; class Mammalia; order Dasyuromorphia; family Dasyuridae; genus Sminthopsis; species Sminthopsis crassicaudata. The sequence continues at coordinate 210,794,083 of NC_133620.1, read as the reverse complement.
AATTACTTAAGGATCTATTTGCCAGACTTTCAGATAAGCATTGGGCATATAAAGATAGCACCCTCTTTCCCCGAAAAGCCCTTTTTCTCAGGGTGCTCAGTCTAATATGAGAACAAGCTTAAGAGTATAACTTTTTTTTTTTTACTGTTGCTCTTTAAAGATAAAAACTCCCAAAACATCTCTCTGAGTGACAACTCAGCAATAAGAATAATAACCTACATCATCCCCAGTTGGTCACCAAAGAGATTCACTGATACTTTACTAAAGATGAAATATTTTGGAGGAAGTCTGAGCAATATTAAAAAAAAAACCCCACAAAAACAAAAAAAAAAAAAAAAAAAGAAGAGTTGAGAAACAAAAGCGAATTTGGAATTATCCTTAATTAAACAGCAATTCAACAAACCATAACAGTACAGTTTCCACAAATTCTGGTAAAGTGAGACTCCTCTATATGTAATTCAGCACATAACTTCTTTCTTCCCATCTCGGGCCCAAGTCCTAACATATTTACTGTAGGGAAAACATGAATATGAATCTGCATTTACTGACATTATTTTAAATGATATAGGACTATAGGAGATGGAAAGATAAATTTGTGTAGCAAAAGGAAACCAGCCTAGGATAATGGACAAGTAGATGTAATAATAGACAAGAATCCTTAAGTATTATCAAAAAAATAAATCCAAAACCCTGCTAATCTATGTAATATCAGTTCAAGATTTAAACTCGATTAATGTTAAAAAAAAAACTTAGATATTTATTGAGTTTTCTCTGCTACATGCTTTACCTCTGGCTAAACAAGATTACAAAGTACATTCACATTCTTCCCTTTAAATCTAAAAATTCTTGAAATTCATAACTTTCTTTTATCCCAAATGACTAATAAAGATTAATCAATTGTAAACAACTTTTGAAACAGCAAGTTTGGGCTCTGTGACCAAATGATTCTTCTGAAATCAAATTCCTCTGAAACAGATCAGATGATACATATTTTCCATTGGTGGGCATTATTAATCTTAATTTTTTTCATCTTCATAGCTTCAATTTTTACATTCAAAATAAAAGGAATTATAAAATTTGCAAAATCTGAGGGATTAAATTGTGTAAATAGTAAGCCCACAATTTCTCATGCACTATACATGAACTTTTTCTCATTCAAATTATTCTGTGGTTTTGCAATTTTTTGCTTAACATTTGAATTGAACTGCAGCCAGTACAAGGTCAGCATCTAACTTAGCATTTGTGAGGTACAAGAGAGAAAAGTCTCTCTTGTAATCAGTACAGCATGCACCTGATTGAGAGACCTCAGGCACCTGGACACATTTCTTTTCTGAATATTTTCTTCAAATTTCTTTCCTTTGGTCATTTGTCCATTTGTTGATTCCTACCTCTTCTTTCTGTTCCCCTTCTTCAGTGTGTTTCCTTCTCAACCACTGCAATAACTAGGCAACTATCAAACTACTTTTGCCTTAAAATTCACTTACACATTATGAAGAGTTGGACTGAAGTTACTGTAGTTAAGACCTGGTCCAGCTTTCATTAATTTTAGGTTCAATATTTATCATAGAAAGCTGACTAGGAATCAACTTATAAGTAATTGGCATTATATAGACAAAGTTTTCTTATACCTACACATTTTCTTATATCTACACACACACACACACACACACACACACACACACACACACACACACACACACACACACGGTTCAAAATAATCATTTCCAGGATCTTCTGCCAAGGCACAATTCATAAAGACATTAGAAATAGCTGTAGTTAGAACAAACTTTTTTATTAATTAGAAACCATTCCTACTTTTGACCCTTTTAATTCAGGATCTGATTTGGTATGTTACCAGTTGGATTATTAACTCCTCTGGATTTGTCATTCTCCCCAGAATAATTCCGCAAAGAGATGTCCTTTTGGTGGGGGTGACTCCTATTTGTCACTTGTTTGTGGGCACTTGCTCTTGAAACATGGAGTTTGTGGCTATAGACTTTGGGGAAATCATATTTCCAAGAAAATGAAGTTCTTCCCATTGAAATAATTAACAAAAGAAAAAGTGATGATAAGTGAAATTAATGTCATTTAGCTAATTGTGATCTGCTAAAAATGTTGCATATGAGCAGGAAAGAAAGTGCACAAATACAGCTTTTCAGAAACAAAGCAGTTTTAAACAGTCAGAATTTATTAGGTAACCTACAACATACCAATCACTGAGTCTGGCTGGGTCTACAAAGAGTTAAAGAACAGGTCAAAATTGGAATATGGTATAGAAAGAAACCCTCTAATATAACTCACTTGCCTGTTCTTTCTTGTCCAAATATCCCAAAAGAAACAAGATGAATCACAGGAAAACAAATATCCAAGGAAGAATCCAAGGAAGATGTTGACAATCATTCTGTATTAGTAAAGGATTTTTTCAAGGAAGCACAGACTGCCACAACTCTCATCAAATATTTTTTTTAAATGGAAGTTTCTTAATTAGATGCTAATTAACATAGACCCTGAACCATAACTAAATCTGGATGTCTAATAAAATTTTGCTATTCATTCATCACACTGATGTTCTTGGCTCATGTTTTATACTATCTCTTTGTTAGCATTAGAACTTAGATGGTTGAAAATTTTAGTTGAATTTATCAATACCAAAAGATGAATCTTATTTTTATGTGTACATAACACCCTAAGAGTAGATAGATTCTATAGTCCTTTAATTCTTTCTAACTTGTAATTCTATTCAAGGAATTTCATTTCACTAAATAACATGGAGAATTTTATAGCAAATTCATTTCTTATTGGATAAGATTTAAGGTATAAGCTGGTATAGGAAGATTTTTGTATTCCTCATAATTGACTGCTTTTTCACATATTCTTTCATATAAAGTTCATTCATTCTGAGTTTTCTATGTATCCTTAGCCAATATGAAGAAACATGAAGACTCAAAAGGTGACTATTGCTAGAAAATTAAAAGGGAGCCACAGAAAGCACTGTACTTGGAGTCAAGAAAACCCTAGTTTAAATTGTCCCTCAGAGACCTATGGCCCTAGCCAAGTCACAATATTTTGACCTTTCAGAGTGAATTGATCTCTTTAATATCCTCATCTGTAAAATGAGAGAACTAGTTTAATGGTATCATCCTACTCTAAATCTATAATCCTAAAACTCTTCTCTTACTTTTCCTTTAGGGATCACATTTACTAGCTAAGATTAGCCCTTGATGGGTCAGTTAAGTGGTGTACTGGATAGAGACCTAGGCCTGGAGTCAGGAAATAGGGAAGACTGACCTCAGATACTTAGAAGCTATGTAACTCTGGGCTTTTTACAAGCTTTTTAACTCCTATATGCCTCAGTTTCCTAATCTTTAAAATGGGGAATCATCGTTATTGTGAGGATGAATTAATAATCACAAAGCATTTAGCTTCATAATACTTTATAGCACTTTAACATACTAAGTGCTATTTAAAATAAGTTTATATTATTATTATAATTATTTTGTTCCTTTTAATTATTTGGATTTTTTCCAGTTAATTTTACATGGGAATTTTTTAAAAAGGTAATCTCAAATATATTTGTTTTTCCTAGCTTTCACAAGGAGGGTTGGTTTGTTGATTTCTAATGATAGGGGATTTGTTCCAACCACCATACCATAAGATTGTTAAGGTGGTGAAAGTTGATAGATTTGACTTGAGTTGATTTTGAACTTTTAGGATCTCAGAATTTGCAAAGGAAAAGTTTAATTTTTAAATATTGAGCAGCTAAATTTATTTGAAATTAACTATCAGAGTTGAATAAGTGATCAATGGTTTCTGTTGGATTTTCCAAATGGAGTATAGTTCTGATCATTTGCTCTAATCAATACAGATAGTATAGTATGGTGGATAAAAAATTGTGCTGAAGCCAACAAGAAATGGGTCCAAATCCTTAGATACTTACCAGTCATAAGCTAAGCCAAACATGTAACTTATGTGTCTCAGGTTCCCTATTTGCAAAATAGAGGTGTGTATTTGATGGTCTTTTCTAGCTCTAAAGTTATGATCCTATCTTATGGATGAATAAACAAAACCAAGAAAATAAGCTAACTTGTGTAGAAATGACATAGTTTGTAGTAGCTAAATTACTACTTCTATTTTCTCCACAGGAAGTAGCACTCACTTTATAACTATCTTCTAAGATACACTAAACAGCTTCAGTTTTACAAAATCTGGTCCATTATCTGAAACAGCAAAGGACTATCAGCAAATTTATTTGGGTACTATTTACAGTTCTACCATAAAGGCCAAAACAAAACAAGAAATCCATCTTTGCTACATGACATTGTCAAGATCCATAAAAATTCAAAATAATTATTAAACATTGGTTGACCTAAGGTTGTAAAATGTGAGTATCTTGCATTCAATCCTTTTGTTTTAATTCACCTCTTCTGAATTAACATATGTCAAGAAATAATCACATTTGGATTTCCATGTCTAAGTGTATAGAGATGTGCTTGGTGTGAGGGGAAAAGCAGTATAACAGAAAAGAACATTGGATTTGGAGACAGAACCCCAGAGTTTAAAATCACAAAAGTGCCCTAGGTCTCAGTTTCTTCATCTTGTCAAATAATGGAGTTGGACTAGACAACACCTAAGATGTCAAGATCCTATAGTTGTTCTCCAAAAGCAGATAATTTAGTGGGGGGGGGGATATGGTGAATCTTGGGGTAAGGGGTACAATGGGAAACACTTTTTTGTGATATTCGAGGCAGTATATAATTATGTGTCAAAATGAATACTAGAGATACTAAATGACAAAATAATTTGGAGGGCTGGTGGAGAATGCAATTAGTTCTTGAAGTACTTGGATGGTTGGAGACACATATTTGACATGTCACAATGAGATCCCCGTTAGGAAGATGGCAGAAGGAGGGGGGGCAGTAATAGAAAGCCATTCTTGATTATAGACAGCCTTGAATACTAGTTTGAAGAATTAGAATGTTTTCCTCTACATAATTTCGAAGATTTTCCAAAGAACAACAAATAGAATGGATAGGAAAAAAGTCAGGAAATAACTTTTCCAATGAGGAAGTTACTTTAGTCAGTAAATTAGATGACAATGATATGGAGAGGAAAAGGGATTGACAAAATAGCTTTTTCTAAGGAGTGAAAGCAAGATATTACAAGGAAGAATTGACAGGATTGACGCAGTGATTGGCCAACTAGGAAGGAGCCAAAGATTTAAGAAAGATGTGAGACTGGTTTCAATGGTATTGCCAATAGAAATGGTATTACAGACTGAGAGAGAATAAGCATTGAATGTGGAAGCAGTGGTTGAAATCTTCATTGTCTGAGATATTTAAGAGTGAAAGGAGCAAATTTTCTTCCAGGAATAGATAGGTGATAGTTCCAATGTACTCTGTTCTCATTTAAAACTCACATGGAAAAACTGCATTTAGTTTTGAGGACACAGAGTATGGTAAAGGACCTTAGGCCCATGTTGTATGGTTAATTAGTGGCCCTCTGCTTATCTCCCTTTATCCTATTATAAACCTGGTTATTCCAGCTTCCATGGATTTAGTTGCCATCTCTATGCAAATGATTATCAAATTTATTGTCCTGATATGAATCAGTTAGTGATCTCACATCTCTGCCTATTGGCAGTCAAATATGTCTAAAGATTCAAATCATTATTTCCTTCAAAGCCTTCTCCTCTTCTCAACTTCTTAATTACTGTAAAAAGTACCACCATCTTCCCAGCCATCCAATTTTGGAACCCAAGTGTCATCCTTGACTCTTACTTTCCATATCCAGTTATTTACTAATTCCTATAACATCTCATAGGCACCCTTTCCTCATTATCTCATGCTAAGTAGGTAAAGCTTAGACTTCCTACCCTGTCTTTTCCCCTCTCTATTCTCCATTCAGCTATCAAATTAATTTTTCCAAATTGCAAACCTGCCCATCTCCTCCACCCCAATTTGATCAATTTCAGTGATTCCCTATTGCTTTTAGGAGCAAATATAGAACCCTCTGGTTTCTGAAAGCTTCACAAACTTGCCCCTTCCTACATTTTTCTTCTTAAATTTGACACCCTCAACATCTCACATAATTCAGTGATGCTGGTCTCTTTTTCCAATCTTTATACACAGCCTGTCTCTGGACACTGTTCATTTTCACTTGCTATCCCCTTCAGGGCTGGAATTTGCTCCCTTTCTGCCTTCTAGCTTTCTTCAAGTCTCAGCTGAAGTCCCACCTACCAAACAAGCCTGTCCCAGTCTTCCTTAATCTTAGTGCTTCTCGATGAGATTGCCTTCAAAGTCTGGCACACATTAGAACTTAATATTTGTTGACTGACTTACTGAGGATTGGTTGAAGGTTTAGCCTGGAAAAATAAAGAGACTTAGGGAATATAATATCTGTCATCAAGGGTTTGAAGGGTTGTCATTTGGAAGAAGGATTGGATTTGATCTGTTTGATACCAGAATCATGAAATGGGTTCAAGTTGAAAGAAATCAATTAGGCTAATTCATGTCTAGAAAAACTTCTCAATAACTAGTCATCCAAAAGTTGAATGGGCTGCTTTGTGAGGTTCCGGGTCCCCACTCATAGGAGTTCTTTGAGGACAGGGATGGGTAATTGCTTATTGGGTATACTGTTGACAATTCCTAATGGGCTGGACTGGATGGCTATTTAGCTTTCTGCAAATTCTCAGATTCTAAGATCTTGTATAGATGGGTCACAATGAAGGCTTTTTCAAAATGAAGGACAGATGTAGCCTGGTCACAATTGAAAAGATAGTAGAACTGATTCACCATAACAATACTTTTCCTGGCTACAGTCATACATTTGCTACAATATATGTGCACATATACCTGTGGTTTTAATATAAAGAAATGCCTTAGTATTTCATCATAGTGTGGCTGTAAGCTTCTGTTACCAAAACACAAGAAGGAAACACAAGTTCTTGGACACCTCACCTACAAAATGGAAAGTCTTTTTGAATGTGGATCTAGTTAAATATTGTGTGGCCCATATGAAGAAGTGGTCTAACTATATGTGGAGAGGTTCTTGGAATAAAGTTAGCCACCTGGTCATACATTTGTGTTGCTATAACTACTCAAGATCTATAGCCCAAGGTAGGGAGGGGCTGTGATTTCAGTGAAGGACAGATTTATCCCATAGAGCAAGATCTTCAAACCAAGGATGGCATTCCTGTAAACCTTTTAAAATACAAACCTCTTCAAGTGACCAGAAATCCTCAAGTGCAGAAAACAAGCAGAGAATAAACTCAGGTTCAATAAGTCACTTTTATAATGGAAAAAAAAAAAAAAAACCAAACCTGCATGCTCTAACCTGCTAAGTAGCACAAAGATGTTTTAATTACATTAACTGAAGTAATGACAACAACTTACCACAATATGGATGTTTCTTTGGACTTGGTGAACCATAAAGGGAATGTGTTTGTGTGTGTGTGTGTGTGTGTGTGTGTGTGTGTGTGTGTGTGTGTGTGTGTGTACATATATATAAGAATTCAGGATACTCCTGGCTTGCTGCTCTGGATAAACTTTATTGTTAAAGTTTCTTCTTAATCATGAAATATTTCAAATAATACTACCCTCTTAATATTCTAAAATACTAGATTCCCCCCCCCTCAAATGGGAGTAAGAGGAGGAAAGCCCATAGGTTGATTTGTCCTTTAACAAATATAGAATTTTTTGTCCAAGAATCTCAAATTGTAAATACAGATCTAAGTGTTTAGTAGAGTACTAGATCCGTGATAAAACTATATACTCTGGGATAAACAGAATAAGTTATCATGGAATTACCAAATAAGACCTATGACAAAAAAGAAAAAGAAAATCAAAACAAAACAAATGGGATCATTCAATTCAGAACAAAGGTTGATAAAATGACAGGTATTGTAATTGATAGAATGCAGGGCATGGAGGCAAGAAGAGCTGAATTCAAATTCTCCCCCAGACATTTGCTAGCTGTGTGATAATGACCAAGTCATGTAATCTCTCTCAACCTTAGTTTCTGTATAAATTAAATGTGGATAATAAAAAATACCTATTTCACCAGACCATTTTAATATTAAATGAGGTACATAATAAACTATGTAAATGCTAGTTATTATTCTTGTTATTAATATGCAATGCATGTTACCTTTTCTCTAATGAGGACCAAATAAAAATGATAGATCTCATGTTATAATCAGAAGTAATAGTTACATGACTAGGTTTTGCTAAACCCACCTATGGCACCCCCACAGAAAAGGGTTTATATTTTAAGAGCAACACCTCTCAATAGCTCTCAGGAAAAAAATATAAACTTACCCCTCAACCTGATATTTGATTTGCTATCACATTAATTGTCTTATATACAAATGAAAGGCAAACAAGTAACATTCTGATGCTACTTCCTGGGGCAGCTAGGTGGCGCAGTGGATAGAGCACCAGCCTTGAATTCAGGAGGACCAGAGTTCAAATATGGTTTCAGACACTTAATATTTCCGAGCAGTGTGACCCCTGGGGCAAGTCACTTAGCCCCAGCCTCAGGGGGGAAAAGAAAAAAAAAAAAAAAAAGATACTACTTCATGAATTCCCATAACTATAGAAATTACTTCATTAATTACCTCTGAGCTCCCACCTGGGTATATGAAAATTGGAAAAACCTATTTTCCCATGAATACTCTCTCTCTTCTCTAAAACCTTGGTCTCATAAACTATAAATATCAATTACTAGCTCTATAATTTATTAACAGTAATCCATAATATAAAAACATAAATGAAAATTTAGGCAATGAATCTAAGAAAGGTTCTAGGCAATGAATCTAAGAAAGGTTCTAAACTACTGGCTGCAACTGTTAACTCCTTGATCTGATGATTCAGTTTTCTCAGGATGGCAGTTTAAAACTCCCAGGAATTTTTTTCACATTATATCCTCATGAAATTAAGAGTTAAATTCAATTCTCTCAAAATCTCACTCATGGACTCTTCAAAAAGTTGACAGTTAATTAATTCAGTTGTATCTCTGAGAAAATAATACTTATTGTCTGAGTCTCCTCAAGGAAAAAAAAAATTCTTCATATAGTCCGTCATTCATGACAGTTAACTGTTATCCTTCTCTTCTGTCCCAACCACAACTCTATTCCATTTCTTAAATAAAGTTATATAACAATAACCAAAGTTTTCATGCAGAATGGTGGAATGAGAGGGTCTGATAATATTGTGAAAATACAGTAAAACTAGTTGTTGAGGAAATACATTCTGAAGACTTGTATGAATGAGCCTTTTTAGATGTGAACCTGAATAAAGACCTATAAACAAATTTTCTCAAATCTTTTTCTTAGATGTGTTAATCTCCAAATAGTTAAAGATTCTCAAACATGCTATAGGCCAATATTGATTATTCAGGTCTGAGTATCCAGATTATGGATTAATTCTGGTCTTAGTTTCTCCATCTCCTTCAGAGATGTTACCTGGCTTCTGGTCACATTGAGCATTTAATGTGTGATGAATGATTGTGACCAATAAAAAGAGAATGGTTATGATATTTAGAAGGATGGGAGTGGAAATGAAAGGCAAAAAGGTTTTATCTTAACAAATAAGATTATTCATTTAATTTTGTGCAGTTATCTTCTTTTACTAAATGTACTTGACAATTTTGATAGAAGAAAAAAAAGACCTCTACTGTTGGAGCTAAAAGACTGAGCAAGGTAGCTAGAATTTTTTAGTGCTTAACATAGTTAAACCCAAGATACAAAAGAACTCCAAGAAAAATCACTTACTGTCTTTAAATTATTTTTATGGGAAATATTCTATGGATTATCAAAAATTATCATCTACCTCAATGTCTAGCATGCAGAAAGAGTTTAATAAATGCTTTCTGCTTGATTGGCTTCCATGTAGCATATTAATTAATTTCATGAGAAGCACCCAAAAATCTCTATTAGAAAATGGCTATCATGCATTCATATTACTTAAAAACTCTTCAAAGCACTTACTGAAAGCTTTACCTAATGAACCTATTTCCACTTCTTCAGTGATGTGGTTTATGGAAATGTAGAGTTATATAAAGAAAGTCCTAGAAAACAGATTTTTATTTTAAACACATAATTAGAAGATTATCCAGTTCACAAAACTAGGAGTTTAAAAAGTGCAAATTGTATATTGTGGCTTTAAGTAGCAACAATATGTTGAAGTTCTCAAAGACAAGTGCAAATCACATAAAATACACTAAGTGTTTTCATTTTCCAGTTTCAGCTTCTCTTCTAGACCTGGTTGTCCTAGGATGGATAAAAGTCGACAATAGGCTTCCCTGTTAAAAACAAAAATGAACAAGATATATTGTTACCTTCCATTCATTTAGAGTATCTATGAATTGAGAGACCCTGTGAAATATAAAATGTAAGCACTTGGTACAGGAAAAGCAATGAGTCCTTTCAAATCCATCTTTATTGTTTTGTTATAATTAAGGCCAGTGGAACTATTGAAGGCTTATTGGTTTGGCTTAAAGTGGCCCTTAATGATATCTAAGTTACAAAGTAGCCTGTAAAATTTCATTAATCTACTTAAATAATATAGCAATTAAGAGCCAAGGGATTTAAATAGGTAATGACATTCATTGTTTAATTCTTATTAAGTAGATAATAAAGATATGAAAATCAAATGGCAAATTTTTGATGTAATAAGCATTATTAGTAAAGGGAGGATAAACAGGAGGATTTCATAATAGTCTTTCTAGATTCTCCATGTTCTTCTCTACCACCTTAGATAAGAAAACCTCATTAGTTTATAAAACATTTTAAAAAGATCATTCCAGGAGTAATATTTATTTCAAATGTTCTAGTGAATAAGTAGTTATTACTGATGTCATATTATAGGGCAATTTCTCCTATATTAGCAATGTTTTCTTTCATCTCTAACTTTTCTTTACTTAAAAAAACTTAAACAATTAAAGACCAAGTAAGCACTTAGAGCTTTTTCATTTATCTTATAAAATTCCTTTATAAAGTTTGGGTTACAAATTAGTACATAAAATTAGAATCATGGAATCACAGATTTAGGACTGGAAGGGGCTTAAAAGTCACTTAGTCCAAACTCCTTACTTAACAGATTTAAAAGATAAGAAGACTGAGACCTAATGATTTCAGTTAAATGAAATATACAGAGAGCTAAGTAGCAGATTCAGGTAACAAGCATTTAATGGCAAACTTTTCCATTGTTTTTGCCAAGAAAATCCCAAAATGGGTCTCAAAGCGTCAGACATGACGGAAATGATTCAACCGAAATGTTATAGGCTAGACACTGTCTATCCAAAGTGTGAGGGATGCACAGAAAGGCAAAAACAAAGTCTCTGATTTCAAGAAACTCACATTCTAATAAAGGACATAATTGTGCAAATAGCTACATATATACAAATATACATAGCTGCAAATATACAAATATATTGTTCAGTTGTGTTTGGTGATCACAATTGTAGTTTTCTTGGCAAATATATTAACTGGAATGCTTTGCCATTTTCTTTGCCAGCTCGTTTTATAGATGTGGGACTCAGACAAAAAGGGTTAAGTGACTTGCCTGGGTCAAATAGCTAGTAAGTATCTGAGACTGGACTCAAAGTCAGCTCTTTCTGATTACTAGGATCATTGTTCTATCCACTGTAGCACATAACTGCCTAGATATAGTGTGAATGGAAGGTAATCTTACAGGAAAGGCATTATTAGTAAGAATGAAGAGTATGATTATATATTTGAGCTGAGGCTTGAAGGAAGCCAGGGAAATCAGAAGTCTGAAGGTAAAGGTTTGAAACTAATTCATTAGACTCTAGATGTGGTACCTTTTCCATTCCAACACGATCCATTTAAATGAAATTGTTGTTATTTAACATTATTAAGAAGAAATTTAATGGTAGTATTCTATAGGTCAAGTCAATTTAAGTTGAAAATTGTTATAGATGTGCTTATGTATGTACACACAATTGCTATGACTATAAAGAAAGTGATTTAAAACAAATTTTTTTGGATGAATAGTATCAGGTGTAGAGTCAGAAGGCCTGGGTTCTAATTTTAGCTCTTTAACTTGTTATCTCTATAGGCAAATCATTTAAGCTCCCTGGGCCTCAGTTTTCTCATCTACATCTGTATGTGTACAGGTTTGGACTATAAGATCTTTAAGGTCTCTTTCAGCTCTAACATGAAGAAACTGATAAGCTTTTCAAAGTAGTCATTTATGTCTAATGTAAATACTCAAAATATTGACAGTTTATCTTCAGAGTAGCTCAGCAGGTGAGAAAGCTAATTGCATTATTTTCTGATCACATTATGTTGCTTCCTCTACTTCATCTTTTCTTTAAGATAAATGAGTCACTGACCCTCTAGACCTCATATCAAATGCCGTGGTTATTTATGAAGCTCAAATCTGCCTTCAAAAGACACGGATTTGTCATTGATATGAATAAACACTATGAAAGAATATAATAGTCCAGGCTCTAAAGGTAATTCCAAAAAAAGGGTTTCCAAAAATGTTCAAAGTAACAGTAGCATATAATGAATGTGTAGTTTCCAAATGTACTTACTTTGAAACAGATGACATTCATTTGGAAGTATAATTTTTTGTAGTTATGTCAAAAAAATAAATTTCACTGCTTTATGCATGCTTATATTGATAAAGCTTTCATAACTCAAAAGATTCTACTCAATACAATTCATAAACACTATTGTACACATTTATGCTCCAGAAACTTGTTTCCTTCAAAATAAACGACTCTTATTATCATTGTCCCAAAAACCAAAATAAAATTATAAAATATACCTTTGTGCAATATTTCTGCCAAGGCCTTGTTTAAGTTCAGAGTCCTTAAGGCACTGAGTGAGTGTAGGAATCAAATTGGTAACAATTTGTTGATCTAATTCTGCCACAATTGCTAAGATGTTATAGACTTGTTGTTCATATATCATACTATAGTCTTGGACAAACTGTCTAAAGAAAAAAAAAAACAGAATACTTAAGATTATCTCTGGTACTATTCCTCAATCCAGTTTCTGCTTGCTAGGCTACTATAAACTGAACACATTAGAAGATCACTTCTAGATAGATTCTAGAAATTTTACTAGAAATATACTTCTTTAATTACAAATTATTTTTATCCTCTGTTATTAAAGAGTATTTGTATGCATAGGAGCAGCAAAAGAAAAAAATGCCTTATTCTGGTACAGGTGGGAATAAAAAGGGGAAAAATTTTTTTTCCACTGACCCCTAAAAATTCCTATTGGTTCCTGTTCCCTCTCTCCCAAATGGAATGGAGAAAAATCAGCTTTGCACCCTAAATACATGCTGAGGGCTACATGATAAAGGATGAAGTAGTAGTATCATATTCTTGAATTCAGTTTAATTCATTACAAACATATGAGCTCTGAGGGTAGAGGGAGAAAAAAATATTGAACTTGAGATAAAAAAAATCAGCATTTGAAAATTCTGATAGCTAATAGCTACCTCAGTTTTATCACTTGTAAATAGGAAATGACAATATATGCACTGGCTAGCTTATACAGTTGTTGAGAAGAGAGCATTTTGTAAATTAAAGAGAACCATATAAACATAATAGTAATAAAACTGATTCCCAGAGAATTATAATCACCAAACTTAGTCTTGGAAACTAGATGAAAAAAAAAAATGCATCTCCCTATTTTAGGAGATGAGGTAGGAGGCTGTGTATGTGGAATGTTGCACATACTGTCCAACACAGCTGATAAGGTTGCTTTTTTTCTTCACTGTCCTGGTTACAAGAGAATGCTTAGTGTGTGCAGAAAGAGAAGGAAAGGAATATATTTATATGTACGTATGTATGTATTTATGTATTTGGAAATGATAACAATGCATAAACAAAAAGCATCAAACTTTTTAAAAACCGTGAATCATTTTACCTGCATCCAACATGCTCCCATTAACTAAAGTATGTACAGTAAAGAGAATTCCAGAGAATTCCAATTTTTGATCCTGAGGGTCCTATTTTCAAAGCTCCTAAAGTCTGTGCACCTGTCATCAGGATTACTGCACTCTCCCTACCCCCAGCTCTCTCCTAACCCATGTCAGCATCTCTTCCCTACATAATCTAAAGTCAGTTCAGGTATGTTTTCCCAGACGACTTTAAAACAAAAATACAGGGTAATAAAACTGCCAAGAAGACAACAATTGAAATACTATAAACAAATAGTAACACATTATGTTTGGGATAATTAGTTATTTAAAAAACATGTTGGCTGTCAAATGGCTTGCAATAGTTTCCTTGCCAGTTGGCATATTTTCCAGTTACCTAAACACAGAAGTCAGCTGGGTGGCAGGCTCTCCTCCTGACCCCGCTTGGCAGGCTTTTACAATGTAGTCCAGGTTCTCAGTGGCTAGCCTTTTAACTAGGAGGAAAAATTATAGCATTACACAGTATGTCTGAATTGACCATCTGGATACCAGTTTTTGTGAAGACTTTATTCTCTTGATTTAGAAAAATAAATAGGCTGTTTTCTTAAAAGTATATAGTCCTTCTTTTGGTTTTCTTGGGCTGAGGATCAAGTAAGTAAAAGCTTATATCTAGTGTTGTGTTTTTTTTCTTAAATAATTACATGCATAATCCAACTTATATCCAGCACCCTCATGGCCTTCCCTAATATGCAGGTAATAAACGAGATAAAAGGAACATTCTTCTGCTACAGGTCCACCCCAAATTGTCAATGGCCTCAGGCATGTGGGCACAAAGCTATTTGCAAGGTGTCTCAGCTTCTCTTCCCCCACAAGGACTCATTTATGGAACTGCTGTCTCCCCAACCCATCCTCCCTCCCTCGGAACATATGGCAGTGAAATCAAAAGCAACATTTGTATTCAAATATACTAAAGATTGACTGAAAATAGGTTGTTTTAGAACAGTCTGTGAATCGAATAGTGCATTTTGAAGTTTATTCTGTAAAAAGTGCCAGCCCAAAGATTTCAGGTTAACCCTACTTTCTGAAAAACTGTATAAAAGCTAATAATATAGAAAACATAGCTTTAACTATAATGATCATGCTATATATATATATATATATATATATATATATATATATATATATATATATATATATATATATATATATATATATATATAAATAAAACAACAAACCCTACAGAATGTACAACTTCTGGTGATAGCATGAAAAGGCTATTAGAAATCTGAAATGTAAACTTGATAATAAGCACACTTTTTGGGGTGTTAGCTCACTAATATTTTTATGACAGATAATGAAAAAACCCAAGAGCATCAAAAAAGGAGATTTTAATTAAAAGAAGAATAAATTACATCTCGGTCCAGATAATTTAAGGCTGAAGGGAGGGAAGAGCGCAGTAATAACTAAGGAATGCTGCACTCCTTTCTCAGTAATTCAAACTAATATTAAAAATTAGATGAAATTTCATAGAGTTCAATTCAACAATCATTCCATAAGCATTTATGTGCAAGACACTGTGATAGGTATAGGAAACACAGACCCCAAACAACAACAACAAAATATTCTTTATCCTTAAGGATTTATTCTACTGGAAAAAATAAAAGATGTAATTTTTAAAATATTAGAGATGGACATCACACAGAGACAGAGACAGCATGAATCTAAGCTGGCTTCAAAGTATAACCAATGAACTTCTTAAAAGAATAGAAGTAAAGGATGTTATCAAGGAATAATATTAGAGAAAAAAAAGATGAACTATTTATGTGGCAAAAGGAAAGGGGAAAACAGATAGATGATCAAAGTTGTTCTACTGATGTCCTTACAACATCAACATAAAGTGAGGAAGCACATGGACTGGATTCTCTTTGTAAACATGTAAGAGGACATGGATCAAAGTAGTACAGGATGGGCAGGGATTAATACATTTTTTATCTGAATCTAATGATTCAAAATCCATTAAATTAATTCAAAGAGATCACAGATCGATTTGAGTACATAAACTGAGTAAATACAAAGTAGTTTCAAGATGGATAAAACCTGTTTCAGATTTTCCTACAGAGACTATAGTTACTGTTGCTGTCTTTTTAAGAGTCAGAGAAACTTGTAAAGTAAGCTACTTTTTTCCATATTTCATTCATTATTTCTTTTTAAAATTTTTTTTTTCAGTTTTGAACTTTTTCCCTTCTTTTCCTCCACCTATTAAAAATGCAAGGGGAAAAACAAATTATGAGTATGTATAGTCAGGAAAAATAAATTCTCATTTTATTCATGCCTTCTCCCCCATAAAAAAAAAGAAAGAAAAAAAATATATTTTATTTTGATTCCAGAATCAATAATTGAAGGTGGACAATACACGAGTCCTTTGGAAATGGGGTAGGTCATAGTGCTGATCAATAACTAATGTCTTTCAAAGCTATATGTCATTATATAAAATATTCTCCTGGTTCTCTTCACTAGCATCACTTCATATAAATCTTCCCAGAGTTTTCTGAAACTGTACATTTCATCATTTTTTACAACAAAATAGTATTTCATCACATTTATGTAAAATAACATATTCAGCCATTCCCAAAATGATAGACATCCCTTTAATGTCCAATTCTTTCCTATCACAAAAAAGAGCAGCTATAAATATAAATATTTGATTTCCTTAGGACATAGACATAGCAGCAGTATTGCTGGATCAAAGGGTATACATAGTTTTGTAGCTTTTTGGTCAAAGCTTCAAATTGCTCTCCAGAATGGTTTGATTGATTTATAATTCCACCAATACATTGAGTGTACTTGTTTTCCTAATACATTAGTGTACCTATGTGCCATGGTCCAGTCTAGCTCCTCTGAAGGGCTCAGAATAAGTCCTTAAATGCGAAGGTCTGGGCTAGCTCCTCTGAAGGGCTCAGAATAAGTCCTTGTCAGGATAAGCAAAAGTCCTTGCCCCACGTTGTGGACCCCAATATGTAACGTGCTATGTTGCCTCCAGAAGCTGCCAATCGCTCTCTGGGAGGAGATCTGCTGTGTCAACTCAAATCTCTTGGATAGATTCTTCTTTCTGTAGAGGGCGACTTCCCTTCCTGCAGAGAGCAACTTCAAGTCTGGTCTAGAGCAAAGACTCACTTTTTTCCTCCCGAGCTGCCCTCTTTATCCTCCCAGAGAATGGGCATGGGATAATGCAAGGGCTTCTGGGAAGAACCACTTCAACCAATGAACTTGCTCCTCCCAAGCACACAAGCCCTTCTCCAAGAATTCACAAGTCAAACTCCCAGGAAAGGCTGGAACTAGAAAATTGTCAAGTACCGACTTAGCACTTAGTAAGAACCTAATATCTTATTATCTCATTAGCACTTAGTAAGAACCTAACACCTATGAATGTTTCAGTATTCATAATTTATATATTTTTTTATCTTAGCCAATCTGATGGGTGTAAGTGGTACTTCAGAGTTGTTTTAATTTGCATTTCTGTTAATATCATTGATTTTGAGCATTTTTTTCAAATGACTGTTAATATCTTGGATTTCTTGAAAGTAAGGGTTTTGTCATTCTATGGGAGTTGTGTCAAGGCAATTTTTAAGAAAGTGAGAGAACAGTCAATGGAGATAATTTAAAAGAAATTGTGGAGGAGACAGAGTAAGAGGATGAGGAAAAACTTCTTTCTTGTGAGAATGGTCTTAACTTGTATTTTATGAATAGTTTGGAAAGAGATTAAAAGTAACAATTAAAAAAAACAACAAGATGCTAGAGAAGAGAGAAAAAAGATGAAGGGACTCTCTTTGTTGATGGAACTGTTTTAATCTTTAATTGTAAAGATAATGAAGAGAATTTGTGATAAGAAATTTTACTTTGTCTTTTGGATGGTGGAATGGATGGTGGAACCGTGTATCAAAGAATAAAGAGAAATAACGTGATGATGTCTAGGGGTTACCTGTGGTCTTTCTAATAGCTAAAATATTATAAATGTTTATTTTTAGTAACTATTGATTACATTATTAATAAATTGCATAACTACTAACTTTAATACTGAGCTATTCCTAGGATATTAGGGGTTTTTATATAGAAATTAGAAGCTCCTTATAAGGAAAAAGATTACTATTATTAAATAATTGTTGATAAATTGAAATGGGGGCTCTAAGCTAATTGATTGAAGAAGATATTTTAATTTGCTAACAAAATATCCAAAGTATCCTCCCAAAGAGTTACCTTAGAACTGAGAATTAGAATGAATGGCTCAAGTAGCAGGGTGATGGTTGACCTACAAAAACATATAAATGGATATGTATATATACATACACATATACATTAATACAAGTAAGTATAGTCAACCACAGATACAGGATGATTTTATTACAAGACATACAGGTATCAGTAAATACAAAACATTATCAAGAGGGAGATACCACTAACAAATGGGAAATCAGAAAAATCTTTAGATAGGCAGTGGTACTTCAAAGATGATAGGGAGCCTATTAGATAAAGATGAAGGAGAAGTGTATTCTAAAGCTGAAAACGGTTGCAAAACCATGAAGAAGGGTGTTGGAACAGTATCTACAGGGAACTATGAAAAATGCTGAATATTAAGGGTTTGGCCAACAGATGATGAACCATTTATAATTGTGCATTTTATGAAAATAATCTACTACTGAGGTATTGAGGTAACTAAGTGATGAATTTTTCATCCATAGCAATTCATGTAACAAAGAAAAAGATCTATTTTAGACTCCTTTTGTTTGCGCAGTACACTAAGAAACCATGGCTTTTTGATTGCCTATAATTATGAATGTAACTGTTGATATTCCAAATATGAGATATTTGTCCAATGACAGAGTCAACATAGTTGAGGAACTGCATCACATGCATACTGATATTCTTATTCTCAATTAATACAGAAGATAAAAAGTTGTTCATAGTTATACATGAAAGGATGACTAATGGGTTTTTATTATAGAGGCCAATAAAGGAATAGCCAGTATTAATTTAATTATGTGTCCAAAGGCAAATTTTTTTTTTCCCGGAAACCATAAAGTATACACACATATGAAACCATAGAGTATACACAAACACAAACACATGCACACAAGAATTGTAGCTTATGTGGTAATACCTAGAAGATGAAGTGATATAGATATTTTGAAATAACTCAAATAAGCCCCAACTAATTAAATCAAATATATGCTTTAATACTCAGTGACTTCCAAGGATAGGTAGGCATAATGGAAGAGAAGGCATTAGAAAATATGACTTAAGAATAAGAAATAAAAGAGGTTATAGATTGGACAGAAACCTCATACCTACATGTCATAAATGATTTCTTCATAGGTCAAACACTGAATAATATCATAAAAAATAGAACTGCCTATATATTTTAATAGGTAGAAAACAACAGGTAGAATAACAATGTGGAACTAATTTATGGATGAATTATCTATGTATTTCAAAATATGAATTGGTTAGAGAAAATAGAATGAACACCAAATCAGAAGAATAAAGATAAGAATATATGGCATAGTATGAGAAGTATGGAAGGGAAAACAATGGAGAAATTTCATTGCTATTGATAAACTTGATTTATATTTTATAAATAAATATATATATATATATATTTATAAATGGATATGTATATATACATACACATATACATTAATACAACTTTTTAAAATTGTTCACAATTGGTTTTATATATTTTTATATAACCCTTTCTTGTTCTTTCAAGTATACTGAAGTGTTTGTTTGTTGATGAATGTGAAGTTTATGATAATATTTTTAAAATGGTCCAAATTAAAGGGAATTCCCTATACAAAGTGAGTTCCTTCAGGCACTCCTGTTTGCACATGATATTGTGATGACTGCACCAAATATTGAAACTTTACAGATCCCCTAAAAGAGAACCCAAATCATTTAAAAGACAAAAAGTCAAGTGGATGAAGAATGCCTATTGTTTGAATAATAATATGCAGTTGAATGGATAACCCACATTCATTTGATTTACAGGTATCTCCATCTTAAAGAGACACTATAGATGTACTCCAAGTTGAATCTGTAATTGAGAGGAGGAAAAAACAATATTGATAGCATTTGAGAAATTACATAGTAATTTCAATAACAAAAAACTTCTTGGAAAAAAAAAATCTTAGTAGTAGCATTAAACTTTCGGTGATGATCTATGGATATAAATCATAGAATACCACAACTTCCAAGGAATAAAAATTGCATATATTTCAAAGGACAGTGCGATGATCAGCATAAAAAAAAATATTATCAAAGAGATGTATGACTGGAAAAGCAGATGAGTCAGTCATATATCACAAGGGAGAGATAAATGAGAGATAAATAGGTCACATGCTACATTGGCAGCCACACATCCAAAGATAGGGCAAAGCCTCTACTATTTTGGATGCATGCCCTCCTTATAGAGAATTTACAGAAGATCTGGATAAATTCCCACTGGGACTGCTATAATCCTTTGTTGATGAGGTCACAGTTCCATTGAAGGCATAGGAGACTGTAATATGCATTAGTAAAAGAAATATTCACAGAAGTGAAATTATAGCTCCTAGAATTATACACTAAAACTTCATCCCATTGAGAGACAGCATGGTATAGTGAACACTGAAGGTGGGAGTTAGGAAGACAGGTTTGAATCCTGCCTCAGATACTTACTAGCTTCTGCCCCTAAATAAATAACTTAAATTTGCAAAGATTTGGATTCTTCATCTGTAAAACTGGGGCAATCATAACATCTACTTCACAGGTTCTTTGTAAGGATGTAATAAAATAATGCATGTGAAAAACTTTGTAAACTCAAAGAGCTGTGTAAGCATATATATATATATATAAATATATATGTATATATGTATACTACATACATGTATGTATGTAGTATACTTTCTATTGAATTAAAGGGAAAATAAAATATGTACTCTATTCTTATTTCTACTTTGTTCCTAGATAAGAAAAACATATTGAAGTACTATCTGAAACAATAACTTTGAATTTCTAAGTGCTTCTGATTTGCCAACCATAAATGTATTTTAAAAAAACTAAATCTCTTTAGAAGTTACATTGTGTTTTATTTTATAAATATGTGGGATATGATGAAGAAGCCTGAATGGAGGGATTCATTTCACCAACAAAGACTAGTGATATTTTTCTGGTATCTAAAGTGGGATAATGTGTTATGGAAAAAAAGTCTAGTTTCTTAAAGGGCACATAAAGATTTATGAGGCAAGAAAGGCAGAAGGAAAAGAGCATATTAGATCGCCATCTACAAAGCCATGGATTTACTAACATTATGGTATACAAAGCTGCCAAAACAACAATCCAGACAAGTAATGTTTATGCTTGGGGAAAAATAATTATCTTTGCCAAGACTTCTAAAAATCTAGATGTAGTGTATTAAAATTTTATTTAATTAATATAAAATCATTCTTCTTCCCATTAATCCTTAGGGAGAAATCAAGTATTTTCTATGATTTTCCAAATGGACCTTTTCACATTAGTCCTCAAGGAGAAACAATTTTCTCTCTAAGCAGGAACACAATTCAGGGCTTAATGCTGTTCCTTCAGCTGGCAAAAGGAATCAATGCAGAGACCTCTAGAGAATCCTATATGCCATCAATGTTGATGATATGATCCATTTACTTGCAAGAATTGAACAGCAAATTTCAATCCCTGAATCCTGATCCCATTCATGATAAAGCACTTTACAATCTTTGAAACAATATGTTGATCATAATCTCGTACTTTTAACTGCCTTAAAGTCTTAAAATATACAGTAGAAATCACTTCGCTGTATGTATAACTCTGGGCAGGTTAGTTTCCTTCTCTATATATCTCAGTTTCATTTGATGACTCATGCTTGTAATCACTGCTATTGTCAGGGGCCAAGGCTGATAGAATGCTTAAACTCAGGAGGTTTTCTTTTGGTTTTCTTTCCATTTATTTATTTTTCATTGCTTTGATTTTTAAAAAATTGTATTAAAGCTTTTTATTTTTTTAAAACATATGCATGGAAAATTCTTCAGCATTTAACCCTTGCAAAACCTTGTGTTTCAATTTTTTCCCCTTCCCCCATCCCCTCCCCTCAATGGTAAGTAGTCCAATATATATTACACATGGTAGAAATATATGTTAAATTTAATTATTGCATACATATTTATACACTTATCTTGCTGCACAAGAAAAAATAAAATCAAACTGGAAAAAAATGAGAAAAATAAAATGCAAGCAAACAACAATAAAAGGAGTGAAAATGCTATGTTGTGATCCACATTCAGTTCCCATAGTGCTTTCTTAAGGTATATATGTCTCCCTTCTTCACAAGATCATTAGAACTGGTCTGAATCAAATCATTGTTGAAGAGAGCCATGTCCATCAGAATTGATCATTATATAATCTTTCTGTTGCCCTGTATAATGATCTCCTGGTTCTGTTTGTTTCACTTAGCATAAATTCCTGTAAGTCTCTCCAAGCTTCTCTAAAATGAATGATCGTTTGTTTTAGAACAATAATATTCCACAACATTCATATACCATAACTTATTCAGCCATACTGATGGGCATCCATTCAGTTTCCAGTTTCTTGCCACCACAAAAAGGGCTGCCACAAACATTTTTGCACATGTGGGTCCCTTTCCCTTCTTTAATATCTTTTTGGGATATAAGCCCAGTAGAAACACTGTGGATCAAAGGGTATAGTTTGATAACTTTTTAAGCATAGTTCCAAATTGCTCTCCAAAATGGCAGGATCAGTTCACAATTCCAAAATGTGTCCCAGTTTTCCTACATCCCCTCCAACATTTTGTCATTATCTTTTCCTGTCATTTTAGCCAATTTGAAAGGTGTGTAGTGGTAACTCAAGAGTTGTCTTAATTTGCATTTCTCTGATTAATAATGACTTAGAGCACCTTTTTATATGATTAGAAATGATTTCAATTTCTTCAACTGAAAATTGTCTGTCCATATCCTTTGACTATTTATCAATTGGAGAATGCCTTGAATTCTTATGAATTTGAATCAATTCTCTATATATTTTAGAAATGAGGCTTTTATCAGAACCTTTGAATGTAAAAATGTTTTCCCAGTTTACTGCTTCCCTTCTAATCTTGTCTGCATTTGTTTTTGTTTGTACAAATTTTTTTTAACTTTATATATTCAAAATTATCTATTTTATGATCAATAATGATCTCCAGTTCTTCTTTGGTCATAAATTCCTTCCTCTTCCACAGATCTGAGAGGTAAATTATCCAATGTTTGTTTATAGTATCACTCTTTATGCTTAGATCATGAACCCAAAATTTTGACCTTATCTTGGTATACAGTGTTAGGTGTGGGTCAATACCTAGTTTCTGGTATACTAGTTTCCAATTTTCCCAGCAGTTTCTGTTTTTTAGTGGAACTCAGGAGTTTTGACCTACAATAAGGGCTAAAGAAATGGAGCAGCCCATATTAAACAGGGGACCAATATGATGGGCTCTGGGGAGCAAAGGGAAGACCAGGCTAAGAAAAGGGGAACCAGCCCAGGTGGAAAATTAAATAGACAATAGTATCCAAACCAATCAATAATTGGCCTGTGAGTAGCTACTAAACCCACAGTCTGAATAGGATAGAAGACCAGACCTCAAAAATAAAATAAAATAAAATGACCTATATATTATCACCTTTTACCCTAAATATCATGAGCAAAAGAGGCAATATATGTAAAAGAGATAAACCTTTTAAACATTGCATAATATTGTCATTATTCTTCACTGATAAATATATTAAATATATTAATAAACTCACCCTGTGGTTCATTGACCAAGAGCAAACATTTCAATACACTCGGTAAGAGCTGTTCCATATCACCAATGTCCATCTTGGTTTTCGTGAAAAGTTCAAGAATGAAAGCCAGAATGGATGCTAAGCGAGGGGGTGGTGAAGATCCTTTAAATTGAATATAGGATTTCCTAAAATAAGAAATGTGTCCATGTTTTTTTTTGGTTAAGGCAGAACCAAACAATATATCATTTCAGGATGATATCAAAATGAATAATAAACAGTTTTTAAATGTTAAATTTAACTCCCTTTTGAAGATCTATGATTGTATTTTACTGTATTTCTATTCCATTACACACAAGAAATGAAATCTCCAGTAAATAGTTTTAGAGCTGAATTAGATTTTAAGAGGTCAGTTAGTCTGCTCCCTCGTTTTTTAGATCTAGGAAACTGAGGCCTAGAAAAGGCAAGTCAAGTCACATAGCTACTAAGGGGAGGGTCTGAGATGACCTATGTATAACAGTAGGGCAAAGGAATGCTACATAGGAAAACTATGAGTGGAACAGGAGGTAGGTTCAAATGAAATAATATCCATAAGATTTTTAGCTGAATGCCTTGGACATAAAAGATACTTAATAATTACTTATTCCTTCTTCTTTCTCTCCTTATTATGGTGAGAGCTAGAGATGACAAATGCATTAATAGACACAAAACAGAAAGAGATTGAGAGAAGATCTAAAAAAGAAAATGGAAGAGAATTATAAGGACAATGAGGTAGGGATTAGCTGCAATATATACCAATAGAAGAAATACTCATATAAATGAGAACATAGATCCAGTGATGTATTGAAGAACTAAATATCTCTCTGGTGTTCTGAAAACCATTTGGGCTTAATAAACATTATGAAAACTCTATGAATGTCCCAACAAAACTATCTTATTAAATCTACTAATGCTTTTTGTTTTTCTATCACCACTATTACTAGAAATAATACCATGCCGAACATACAATATAGACTAAAAATGAATCTTCCATTATAAGGAAAAAACCAACAATCCCAAACATTTAGGAGGAAGAAAAATCCAAACTCTTACAGTGATCGTATCTGACAATGGATGCTATAATGTATCCTAGAAATTTCCCATCTCTCTATAGAAAGGAGAAATATGTTTCAGTTTCTTTTCTTCTAGATCATTATAGATTTAATGTTAGATGTCAAATGGGCTTAATAATAATTGAAAAGTCAAACCTACACTGCTATGCATTCTATAATAGCCCAATCTGGTGGTTTAAGAGTAAATAAAGCCATACGCTTTGCCCAAAAGGCTTTATCTGTGAACTGATTATTTTTTCATAGCACAAGCCTTATTCTTTTGCTTCTGCTGTAAAATATACAGCATATTCTCCAAAGAAAAATAGAACCATTTCCTTCTTATGATCCTCTTTGGAGGGAAGAAAACAGGGAAATGGAGGCAGGGAAGAGATAAGTACAGATTCTCCCATCCTCATATAAACAAAGAAATCCTTTATATGAGTTAACATTCTCATCTCACACTGTACCCTATCCTTTAACTGGCAGGTTAAGGAATGTGCCCGAATAAAAAAATTCCTATAACTATTCAGAGATACACCAAAGATGTTTGATAAGGGAATCTTCTACTTTGATATAATGACAATACTCAAAGAGGCAGCCCCTAAATTTCTATATTTTTCTATTTCTATATAATGGCAATCATTACATTTCTCAAAAGAAACTTTTAAATTTTCTCTACTCATACAGACACTATGCTAATTCAGGCCCTCATCACTACTTACCTGGACTACCCCACTAGTCTCCTATTTAGTATTCCTACCTCATTTATTTCCATAATCCAATTTGTTATTCACTATGCTGCCTAAATAGATTTTCTTTGAGAACATGTTTGTCCATGTCATCTCCTCTACTCAATAAATTGGTAGCTATTTATTACCTCTAGGATCAAATATACACTCTAACATTTAAATCTCAAAAAAATCTGGTGCCTTTTGACCTTTCTATTCTCTACTCATAGCTTTCTCCATGCATTTTACAATCTAGCCATACTGGCCTGTTTGCTGGTTAGCACACCCAACATTCCATTAGCTATTTCAAAGCTTTGATTCTGGTTCGTTCCCCACATGTCTGGAATATAACTCTTTCCTCTTCTGGGCCTCTTAGAATCCCTGATTTTCTTCTATACTCAGCTCAAGCATCACCTTCTACATAGAAGTCTTTTTTTAATCACTCTAGTTTCTTATACTCTCTATCCCCACATTAGCTCATTTATTTTATATATATATATATATATATAAAATAAATTGTATAATTGTATCATCCTTAAAATGAAAGGGAATGGAATAGGTAATCGCTAAGATCCCTTCAAATCTAGGATGCTTTGAGTGTCAGGTCACCATGGAGACAAACTATCCTGTGACAAGGAATAGTAATTTCTTTTTTGTTGAAAGCTAGAGCATGAAAGTAATACCTTTCCTTGAATTTTAAAGGAAAAAAAAATGCAGGAAATAGAGAAAAAGGAAGCTTGGTTTAAGAAGACTGAGCTAATGAGTTTATATTCTGACCTACAAACAATAGGGAACTCAAAAGATTTTTCAGTCAAGTATCACATTTTGAAAGTGATGTTTAAGGAAGATGCATGTGGCAATGGTACATAAGAATAAGTAGAAAGAGCAGGGACTGGGGATAGAAACTTATTACTGCAGTGGTCTAAATATGAGTTGACAACAGAAGGGGGAATGGAAAGGCAGGGATGAATTCAAAACATAAAAGAAGAATCAATAAAACCAATTAGATATGAAAGACAAAGAATGTAAGGTCAAAGATGACTCAAATTTCAAGCCTAAAGTTATAGGAAAATGAATCCAAGTACAGGGAAAAAAAAAAAAAAAAAAAAAGGAAGCAAAAGTAGAAAGGACAACTTGTTTGGGGTCTACAGGAAGAAGAGGGTGGGTGTCATGCTGGAGAAGAAATCCTTGGTCTCAGACAAGACCAGTTTCAGGTATCCACTTGATATATATATAGGCTATTGCAAATGTTTAGCAGACAGCTAGATATGGAGAGCAGACAGTTCTCTCAAAAGAGAAGTTAGAGCTGGAGATGTAAGATAAAGACTTTATAGGTGATGGTGAAAGAAATTAACTCTACATTATCCAAGGATGATTTGAACTGCAGTATATTCAAGTCTGTGGAATGATTTGGGCTTCTGTACTATAAAAAGTCAAAGTTACTCATTTTACCTATCCTATCCTTGATACCTCTTTTGTAAGGTGAGAGAATTGAACCAGAGGACCCAAAATACATTTTTCTTGTAAATTCTAGAGTACTATGATTCTTTTGCAGGGTTTAAGGATATTCTCTATCAGAAAGTTCAATAAACAGTGAACAGAAAGAAAATAAATTCCATGAATACATACTAAGGGAATAGAGGTGGGGGTTTGTGAATATAATATTTTATTCCTGACTCTAATGCTTAAGCATAGAAACTATGGTTTAGCAAAACCTTTGGTCCCAAATAAAGTCATAAAAGAAGCCCAAAGAATTGTGTATTAATTTATAATCTAGTTCCTGGAAAGAAATGAATTACTGGATATAAAAAAGATTGAAATTAAATGGTCCTCACACTACTGCTTTTTTCTTGATCACCTTTCACCTTTTAGCTTACCTTGATGTGATTTTCTCTCTTTTCAAATTCTTCAAACCTATTTATTATGAAAGATCCATCGAAAGCACCAAGAACAAGGTGAAACATTACCTGAATAGAGGATGTAACTGTATTTGTTATAAAGCTAACAAAGGGTGCAATTTTAGTGGGAGAATTATTTTTGTTTTTTAAAGATGGATCTTATTCTCCTAAAAATCAGTATCTAAAACCTTAAAGCAGGTATAGAGAAAGCAAGGATAGCTTTCCATAAGAAACACAAATGCCAGGAAAAAGACTATGGAAAATGGAATTTGGTGATTTTTCATTAGAAATATAAGAATTTAAAAAATGAAAATTTTCCAAAGTAGAAAGGTTTGAAACAATACATACTAATATATATATATATATGTATATATATGTTAAAATTTTAAGAAAATTGGGGGTTGTAACATATTTTTTGCACAATCACTTAAACTGTCCAGAAACACTTAAAACAGATAATACATTGTCTAAATTTTAGTTTAAGTTTCCCTTTTATTTAACATTAGAGTAATTTCCTAATGTGGTGCCCCTCTACTTCCAAAATGAATCCTTTCTTATAACAACAATAACAAAAGTAAATCATATTATTAAAAAAGGTCTATAAAGCTATCTTATATGATTGATAGCATTTATATGGAATACTCTAACCCCATCCTCACAGTTGCCGACCTTTTCCTTTTCTCTAGGATGGAGACTGGTCATTGCAACTAATCTTTTTTTTTTTTTTGTACTTTTTTCATTTATATTATTATAGTCATAGTCTCTTGATATTATTTATTTTATTTTGCACAAATTCTTAATATTCTTTCATACTGCTTTAAATATTTAATATTCAATTTTTAAAAAACAGAATATTTTATTGCATTTACATACTATAATTTGTTCAGCAACTCTTCAATTTTTAGGTACCACTTTGTTTCCAGGTTTTTTAGTACTATAAGAAGTGCTTCTCTGAATATTGCATTATTATTTATTCTAGGGTATGAATGTTTAAAGCCATGGCTTTTAAAGCTCTTTATTATACCTAATAGTAGGGTATGGTTAGTAATTTTTTTTAGCAGTAAGACCAACTGTAAAATACATTTATTTTTAATTTTTTTTTTTAAATTTGATAGCATTTTAATAACTTAAAAAAAAAAAAAAAAACAAACACTAAAGGAAAATTTGGCTTGCAATGATCACCTTTTCCCCTGTATTTACTGTTACCTTATTACTTGCACAACAATTTTCTGAAGACATGCAATTTTGGATGTGGTGGCTGATCTGCTCAAGGCCAAGAGAACAGGATGTTGTTCAAGGACTTGAAGAGATGGGGAAGCTGGCAGAAAACGCCCAATATATTGCTCAACAATATTCCCTAGTAGTTGGTTCAAATAGGCATTCTGAGTTTGCGAATGACAACAGATAACACACATTCCCTGAGTGAGAAATAAAAAGAAAAATGCAATAAATAAAAGAGGGAAATATAAAGACTATGCCAAACAAAAAGAACAAACACGGGCACTTCTATTCAATTTCATTTGTTAGAATTTTAAGTTGACAAATACATCCCATCATTATATAATTTATAATACAGAGTATATAATTTATTATTAAAATCAAGAACTGAACTTGTATGGTCCTTGAAATGATTCCAGAGTATGTGATGCATGATGCATACTTGGGAGCAAAATAATGACCTCTATACTGTATTTCTGTAATATTTTTATATAGGAAAAGCAATAAATAGTATTTCATGGCTGCACAGACTCTTTACTTTCTTCTCCTTCTCAATACTCAGATTGTATGTCCCTCAGAGATTGAAGAAGAATTCAGGGGAAAAAGTCTACAAAACTTCTTTAAAACATACTTTAAATTCTACTTTCAGATGGTCATCAAAAACTCCCCCAAAAAAGAATATGAGAGAATGAATTCATGATAGAAAATTTTTATATTAAGGAATGTGTTTTTGTTAATATTAAGGTACAAAATGATATTGTTTCATTTTTGTCTTTGTATTCACAGTACCTAGCAGAGTTCCTGGCACAGAGCAGGTACCTAATAAATGTTTTGTGAGTGATAGAGTGACCATGTCTAACAATTTGTCCACTGTTCTAGTAAGAACATTTTAAGAAGTAAACAAGAGGGACATAGTTTTTAGGCTCAAATGATTTCTAGATCTAGTTCATGTGGTTTTATACTACATGCAAAACAAAGCCATTTACTCTCATCCTAATGTAAGTTCAATATCACTATCTGAATAAAAAAAATGTGCCAAAATCAGCACAAGGTCCAAAATCTTCCACTCCATCATCAGCTAAATATTGGGACTTTATAAAGTGGGCATCTGTCAGATTATAGGTGACCTTACGTAAATACATTTTGGGGTGTTTCTGAGGATTTCTAAAGTAAATTCTAAATTGACAAAACCTCTAGAGCTGATTCAGCAGAAGATGGAAATTCTGAGAATCTGCTTATGCTTCCACTAGACAGTGCATACTAAGTTCCAAACAATATGCTATAAAAGTAAAAATATTTTAGCATATGTATAACACATTTTAAAAAGAGTATGTATGTATATACGCACATTAGTTAGTGTACACACACACACACACACACACACACACACACACACACACACACACACACACACATTCAATTTTACCAAAGGAATAAAGAAATAAAATCACTTGAGAATTTGATTATATTTTACATCAATGAATTATGGTTTTCCTCAAGCAAAGTATCTGTTAGTCATGCTACCACAGCATGAGTATTTTTTTAAATCAATATTACACTTTGAAGAATAACAACAATAAGACAAAAACATAAAAGATAATATATAATGAAAATTAGATCAGAAACTAAAGGTAGCTATGCATAAAAAAATCAAGTTGAAAAATGGCCAAACTTGGCTCTTTTCAATGATAAGGTGATTCAAGGAAATTTCAATAGATTTGTGATGGAAAGAGCTATCTGCATCCAGAGAGAAAACTATGGAGAATGAATGTGGATCAAAGCATAGTATTTTCACTTTTGTTGTTGTTATTTGCTTGTTTTTTTTTCTTTTTTTCCCACCTTTTGATTTGATTTTTCTTGAGTAACATGATGAATATGGAAATATGTTTAGAAGAATTGCATATGTTTAAGCTATATTGGATTGCTTGCTCTCTAGGGGAGGAGGTGTGGGAGAAGGAAAAAGTTGGAACACAGGGTTTTGCAAAAGTGAATGTTGAAAACTATCTTTTCTTGTATTTGGAAAAATAAAAAGCTATCAAAAATCAAAAGAAAAATGATCAAAAGTTGTCTGTACTAAACACTTTAGTTATGAAAGACCAAAAACTGACAATGTTAAAATAGTGTTTCCTACAAAAACAATGATATTGAGTGTTGACACAAATGTTTCTCTGCTTAATCAATATTCTAGGAACAATGAAAATATATATATATATGTATGTATATATATATATATATATATATATATATATATATATATATATATAATCCTGTTACAATTTTTTAGTCATGATCCTCTGTGCATCTGTGAAGGCTTGTTTTCATATAACATACATACTCTGTCCCAATCCCTGAGCCTATGGCTGAAGCCTTTTCAGTTTGATTAGATCTACCAAAGATCACCTACTGCTGGCAATTTATCTTCACAATATATGGCTTATGGGCTTCTTTTTCTAATTTTTTTTTCCCTCGCTTCTGGATTTCGTAAATTCACTAAGTCCAAAATAGAATTCATTATCCTTCCTCTGAAATGCTCCTCTCTCCCACCCCCCACATTTCTTGAACTTTCCTATTACTGTTGAAGATACCACCATCATTCTACTCACTCAGGTTAGCAATCTCATTGTCATCTTCAACTCCTTACTCTCATATACCCAAACAGTTTCCCAATCCTGAGTTTTTTATCTATAGTATCTCTCATATCTCTCCCCATCACTCTAATAGGACCTCATCACATTTCATCAAGACTATCATAACAGCCTTCTCCTTGATGTCTCTAATTTAAACCTTTCCACTTTACAATATATACCATTTATGTGATTTTTCTAAAGTTCAAATCTGATTGAATATGAAATTTGTCTGGCATTTAAAATTCTCTACAACCTGGAAACTTCCTATCCTTCCAGTTTTTTTATACATTACATTACATACCTCATACATTCCAGCCACATTGATCTACATGCTGTTCCTCATATTCAATGTTTCATGTCCTACTTTAGCAACTTTGGATTGGATTTTTTTCATGTCTGGAATTCTCTTATTTCTCAACTCTGCCTCTTAAAATCCTTAGCTTTTCTTTAATCTCAAATCCCCAACTACTGGCTATTCTCACTGTTTACCAACATATCCACATTATATCTTCCTTACACTCAAAAAATCTTCACTTGATCCATCCATCCCCAATAGCTATGGTCCCATAATTTTCTACCCTTTTATGACTAACTTACTTATGCATCCCCCCTACTTCCTTTCCCATCACTTTCTTCTTAACTCTATAAAATGTGGCTTCTGATCTCATAATTCAACCAGAATTGGTCTCTCCAAGGTTATTAATGATCTCTTAATTACAAAATCTAACAATCTTTTTTCAATCATCTTCTTACTTGACTTTTTGGTATTTTTGAGTCTGTCAATCACCCTCTGTTTCACTGTGATATTATATTTTTTTCCTAGGTTTTTGTGACTGTTCTCTTCTGATTCTACTTGTCAGACCATTTCCTGTCTCTTTTGGCAGATCTTCATCCACATCAGACCCAGTAATGGTTGAGGTTCTATACAACTATGTTTTAGGCCTTCTCTTCTCCTGTGCTATTTTATTTGGCAATCTCATCAGTTATCTTGGATTTAATTATTATCTCTTTTACAGATAAGTCTCAGAACTACCTTTCCAGCAATAAACTCTCTCAAACACTGACCTCATATCTCCAACAGCCTATTTTACTCAAACTGGATGTCTAGGATACATCTTAAAGTCAACTTGTCTAAAACTGAACTCATTAGTTCTCCCTCTAATTCCTCCCCTTTTCCTAACCTTATTACTGTTGATGGGTATCCAACATCCTCTCAGTTACTCAGACTCACAAGTTAGGTCTCATACTCTACTTCTCACTCTCTCTCATCTAGAATATCCAATCAGTGCTCAAATCCTATTGCTTTTACCTTTATAATATTTCTCACATACACCCTTCTCTTTTCTGACACTGCCAATACCCTGATGCAGATTCATCACTTCAGCCCTGGACAGCTGCAATAGCCTAATGGTTGGTCTCCTTGTCATAAGCCTTCCTCCACTTCAAGTTCAATTTACATTTGGCTGTTGAATTGAACTTCCTAAAGAAAGGTCAGATCATACCATATTGGAAGAGCACCTCCCTCTAATTCCAAAAACTCCAGTGTTTCTCCCTTACCTCTAAGATCAAACAGAACATTCTCTATTCAGTATTCAAAAACTTTCATAACTGAGCTCCTTATTCTTCTTCCTGTATTCTATGAACCAGTAACACTCTTTTCCATTGTTATTCATAAAAACCATTCCATCTCTTGACTCTGAAATTGTTTGTGTTTGGAATGCTCTCCCTCTCCTAGCTTTCATGGTTTCCTTCAAGTCTCAACTACAATCCCACTTTTTGCAAGAAGTCATTTTCAGTCCTCCATCTTATTGTTTTCCCTCTGAAATTACTTCCAAATTATCCTGTACATATCTTATTTGTACTTTTTGTATATAATACAGAATCACTGTTATTCATAACATCATTGTTAATGATGAATAATTTTCTCAAATAGACAAATCAAGTTCTATTGTCCAAAATGAAAGCAATAAAAACACATCTTCTGAATCTCCCATAACATTGAGAGTTCCTTGAAATAGGGAGTTTTTTTGTTTGTTTTTTGCTTTTCTCTGTATCCCCAGTTCTTAGCACAACACTTGGGATATAATGGGCACTTGATAATGCCTCATTGACTAAGATTTAGCTCAAAGCCCACTTTCTGTAGAGGGTTTCTCCCAGTACCTCCAGCTATTAGTGTTCCCTCCACTATATTATCAAGTATTTACTATTTCTCTATCTTACATATACCTATTTATATGCATTTTGTTTCCCTCAATGAAATGTAAGTGCCTTGAAAGCAGAGACTGTTTTCACTTTTTCATGGATCCCTGGCACTTTTAACAGTGCTTTTCACATAGCAAGTCCTTAATGAAGATTTGCTTATTGATTGATCACATCATTCTTCACTCTACTTATTAACTCCAGTGGCTCCCTATTACTTCTAAGATCAATATAAACATCTGTGTCATTTAAATCTACTCACAATATAGCCTTTCTTGCATATTATTCTCCTCCATACATTCTACAATTATCATACTGGCCCCATTGTTCTACATACACCCCATCTCCAATCACACCTCTACCTTATTTGTCTCCTTTGTTTGCATTCTATTCTCATTTTTACCTTTTGAAATCTCTAGTTTCTGTCCAAAAAGAGCTTAAGTATCATCTCTTACTGGATACTTTTTTTGATTCTCTATTCCCTGGGAGTACTCCTTTGCCAAATCACCTGATATCCATTCAATTTGCATATATTTTGCATATCTTTATCTCTCCCTGTTTTGAATGCAGGCTCTGCCTGCATTTTGGTCTTTAGAACCTAATGTCTAACACATAGCAAGCACTTTATAAAACAAACAAAAAAATTGGTATTAAAATAAAATATAAGAACTGGATATGTTTCTTCAGTGGTATAATGAATGATTGTCAGTGAGGGAACTTCTTCAACCAACCTGGTCAACAACTTCTTTGAAAATTATAGAGCTACCTAGTACACAGATAGATTAATTTCCTTGCTCAGTTATTCAGTCCAAAAGTGGGAGAGGTGGTCCTTAAGCCCAAGACATCTTAGATCTGAGGTCAGCTCTCTATCCACTTTACCACATTATACCTTTCATTCTTAAAATATTACTAATTTTTTTTGAATTACCAATTTTATTTTTTCCTAGATCTCGTTTTAGAATCACTGATTGTTAATGATGAATAATTTTCTCAAATAATAGACAAATCAAGTTCCAAATGAAAGCAATAAAAACACTTATCTTTTTATTACATTTTTTAGACCTTAAAAAAGGTGGCAAATTTAAGATCTTATTTTAATAATTAATAATTGCTAACATTCATATAAAAACTATCATGTGCCAGGCACTATATTAAGTACTTTACAATTGTTATCTCATTTGATCCTCATTACAATTCTGATTAGTAGGTGCTATTATTTTGCCCATCTTACAGATGTAGAAACTGAGGCAAGCAAAAAGGTTAAGTGACTTGCCAGGGTTACTCTGCTAGGAATTTTTGGGCCTAATTTGAATTCAGGTTTTATTGACTCAGCACCATCAGGCTATCCCCATTTTGATCCTGCTGGTGAATTTCAAGATTTAAAAACACCAAAATCTCAACTTCTTCTTTCTTTAGTAATAATTCCTATAGGAGGAAGTACTACCATGTTATCACCCTGTGTGGTAAGTTCTCCCATAATCTTATTCAAGGTTCCTTTGAGATTTTGAGATAACACTTCCAAAACAATGTCAATTTTTGTGGTCAAGGAAACTACAAAAAAAAAATATATATATCTTCCCTTAAGCTCAATGTATGTGAGATATCAAAATAGGCTTTTGTCATCTTTCTTTAATATAAAATGTTCCAAAATGAAATATAAAGTTTATTTACTTATGTGCAGCTAAAATATTAATGCAATTTACCTGAAGATAGAGCGGAAGACTCTTCCGAAGAGCAGTTAGCATAGCTGTGGGCAGGTCTTTCTCTTGTTGCAGCACAGCATGTGGAAGAAGCAAGCAGTCTATGATACGAAACAAGAGCTTCTGTGCTTTAGAAGTGGCAAGAATCAATGCCCATGACTTTACTAGGACTCCTATAGCAGAAGCATTGGGAGAAAAACAGAAAAGGAAATTAGGAAATGTAAATGACACTTTAAACATTTTCTAATTAAGCTGTTCATGATCTAATTACAGAATATGTGGGGGGGAAAAAAAGCAATGGATAGTGAGTTAAGCTTGGTTCCAGGGTCAGTTATTTAACTTTCTAGTTATATATCCTTGAAGATATTATTGAAACTTTATGCACATTGAGGGTTGTCACCTTGAAAATGAGGATTTCATTTCAGCAGAGGGGCAGGAACCTACCAGGGCAGAATAGTGCATCATGCTCTGTAAGACGGGCAATTTTTTAATTACTTTTTTTATTGTAAGAGTAGGTTCAATTTCATGAAGGAAGGTGGAGGGGAAAAGGTGACATTTCTGTATTTACAGATATATAATAAAATCAAGAAGCATCAATAAAACTAACTTAATAATAATAGCATAAAACCAACTCTGTACAATAAAATCAAACTCTGTACAACAAATGATATGTGGGAAATTGGCCTAAATGACCCCAGAATTTTCTTTCAGCTCTAAAATTTTGATTCTGTCATTTTCACATTTACCAGTCATGCATAAAATCAGCTTTTTAGCTTTGGATTCTGTTTATAAATGACTTAGATTTCCTTACTGCAGTGGAAAGAGTACTAAGTTTACAGTACAAGGATCTGCATTCTAATCCTGTCTTTGTCACTTATTAGCTATAATGAAGGTGTTGGACTGGCTGGCTGAGAAGTTCTTCTCTAGGCCTAAATCAGAGATCCTAAGGAAAATATCCGATTTTTTTTTTTTTTACAGAAAACTAGGAAAAATTTTTTTAGAAAACTATCCAGAGTCCAAGCTTTAAAGATGCTTCATAGTATGGGATACTTTTCCCAGTAAATATACTAAAAAGATTGAGTTACAAATTCCTTGAAAAAAATCTCATCTCATAATATATCATAGGAAAGGCTACATCAGACAGAATAGTTAACACCTATTAAACAAGGGATAATCATAATCTTAGAAAATAGAAAAAAAGAAAAGGCTAGATCCAAAACAGAGGGAAAGATGCAGATACCTTATTCTTTTTGTTAATCTGTTTATTTATATGTATATACACATGTAACAAACACATATATTCTCATGTTCTAAACTTGAAAAAAAGAAATCAACAAAATAAGCCTGCAGAAGAAGTTATTGATGTATAAGAGTCAACCCATAATCACCCCACGAACAACAAACAACATTAATCTTCTGGTGTAAAAGAAAATACAATGATCAATCATAAAGAAACTCAATGTTCACTTAGCAATATTTTAAATAATGCTGCCTCACTTCCCATTTTTTCTACCTATTGGAAAAAAGCATTTATAAGACCTCATATTAATATACTCTTAAAAGGGTATTGCCATTATATCTGACATTCACAATGACTCATTCTTCTCTCATTTGTCATACTTAGATCATTTGGGATGGATAGGTACCTACTAACATGCATACATATTTCGTCCACACTAGAAATTTCATCACCTATAAGGTTAAAGTACTTTATTTGAAACCATCTGTTTTACAGGTTCACAGGACACAGAAAAGATACATCAATTTTACTGCCACACTTTTTAACGTTCACTGAAAGGCAAACATTTCTTTGAAACAGTAAAGAGGTAAAAATTTCCAGGAAATCTGAAGTCACTGGAGATTTAAAAAAAAAGAAAGAAAGAAAGAAAGAAAGAAAGAAAGAAAGAAAGAAAGAAAGAAAGAAAGAAAGAAAGAAAGAAAGAAAGAAAGAAAGAAAGAAAGAAAGAAAGAAAGAAAGAAAGAAAGAAAGAAAGAAAGAAAGAAAGAAAGAAAGAAAGAAAGAAAGAAAGAAAGAAAGAAAGAAAGAAAGAAAGAAAGAAAGAAAGAAAGAAAGAAAGAAAGAAAGAAAGAAAGAAAGAAAGAAAGAAAGGAAAGAAAGAAAGAAAGAAAGAAAGAAAGAAAGAAAGAAAGAAATGAGAGCAAGAAGAT
Organism: Sminthopsis crassicaudata; assembly: GCF_048593235.1. NCBI lineage: Eukaryota > Metazoa > Chordata > Mammalia > Dasyuromorphia > Dasyuridae > Sminthopsis > Sminthopsis crassicaudata. The sequence continues at coordinate 210,756,746 of NC_133620.1, read as the reverse complement.
TGTTACAAATATAAACACCAGCAACTGCTTTTTTTTTTTCTTTTAAGTACTTCATAGATAGGAAGTTACAATGCTAATTTGAGAGCATAAACATATATTGGCTTTAACTTATTTGCTCATATAATCATGGTGCTTAGCATATTTAATATTTATTCATTTATCAACTACGTAATATATGTATGTGGCACCTGGAATTCAAAGACAAAAACACAATTTTTGCCTTCAAAGTCTTAAATTCTATTAGGTGTTATAAACCCAGATTAGGCAACACACAAAGAAGCAGAAGGTAAAACTGAGAGGATAAGAAAGAATTTCATGGAGGAATAGCTCCTAAACTGAATTTGAAGACAGCTAAAGAGATCAAGAAGTGAAACTGAGAAAGATTTTGCTTCCAGACATGAAGGGCTAGCCAGTACCAACACATGGAAAAAGGAGACAGAACTATGAGTCCCATAGCTAGCAGTCCAATTTTAGACACAAAACTGGAATTATATAAACTCTAATCATGAAACTGAAGTTTTACAATTTGACTGTGTAAAAAAATAATTAAAAAAAAAAAAAACAAAAGTATGAAGAGCTAAATAACGAGCCACATTGTGAGGGTTTTTGAATTCTGGGCTAAGAAATGTCTATTTTGAAAAAAAAAATACAACTTAACTAAAAAGATCACATGGCATTATATGATTTGTGCTGGTAAATGTTTAGCAACTGTTTCAACACACTTAATCTATATAATTAACTATTTCCCCCTCACTTTATTAAGAATAGACCTTAAAAAAAAAAAAAAGAAAAGTATGAAGAGCTAGATAAGAGCCACATTGTTGAGGGTTTTTGAATTCTGGGCTAAGAAATGTCTATTTTGAAAAAAAAAATACAACTTAACTAAAAAGATCACATGGCATTATATGATTTGTGCTGGTAAATGTTTAGCAACTGTTTCAACACACTTAATCTATATAATTAACTATTTCCCCCTCACTTTATTAAGAATAGACCTTAAACAAAACTCTAATTTGTACAGTTTGAAATGACAATGAATTATACTACTGAAAGGAGTAACCACCTATATGAGATGACAAATCCACTGAAAAACTGGAGTATTTTAAATGCTTATAAAAATAATAACAATAAACATGGATTTTTTTTCCCCCTAGATCCTTTGTAGATCTCCAGAAGTTACTAGCTAGGAGGAAATTACTTCAAGCTTCAACTTTATTCCCTTCTACCCTGAATCCCTTGAATTAGTATGGGTAATAAACCTATTTCCTAACTTTTTAATGTAATAAATATGAATGGGATTGCTGGGCTAATGCCCACCATTGACAGAATTTTGAAAAATAGTCAGATCTATACATTGACCAATGCACTGATCCTAAATTCAAAGGAAATTAAATGAACATAATATCTTCTTTGTATTTATTATTTGTGTTTATTAGCAAGTGTAGGAGTAGCAGAAGAAATGACAGCTAGGATTTATATTTTGATTATGTGTAGCTGGGTGGCTCAGTGTATAGATCACAGGATATGGAACCTGGAAAACTGCAATCAGATCTAGCCTCAGACATTCACTTAGCTATGTGGCATACAATGGAGAAGAAAATGGCAACAACTCCAGTTTCTTTGCCAAGAAAATCCCAGGTGGGTCATGAAGAGTCAGACACAACTAAACAACTACCATCACCATCATGATATGCCAAGCAATAGGCTAAGCATTTTACAAATATTATCACATATATTTGGTATATAGCAATTCTGGTAGATCATTATTATCACCATTTTACAGATGAGGAAATTGAAGTGGGCAATGGTTAAGTGACTTGCCCAAGATCACACAGCCAGTGATGATGCTGATGAAAGAAAACTATAAAATATCCAAAAGAAAAAAGCAAAGACTCTTCCTTTTTTAATGAAAATAACAGTATGGGACAGTATAGAGCACTGACCCTGGAGTCAGGAGGAAAATGACTCCTTATAGGCAGAAATGCATTTTGTTCTGGCCCCTGAGAATTTTAGCAAGCTGCTTTCTTGCAGACTAGAGCATTTTTACTGAAATCTTCCTATTGTATAGTTTTTAGAAACCATCTTAGGGAAGTAAAAAGACTGTAGTAAGGATTGAGAATTTTATCTTAAAGATTTTGTCATATTGCTAAAATAAATCAAAACTTCAATTTTTTGGAATAAGAAGTCTTAAGAGAAAAAAAAATATTCCTCTCAAAAATGTCTGGGTCTTCATATCTCTAGTGAATATTTATTTTGACAGTTCCTGATGATACCAATGTATATTTTATAGAAATAAAAGTCATATAAGAATTCATCCTTGCATACACTAGGATTTCACAATTCACATACAATAATCTAGAAAACAAAGCAGCATAATAGTTGATAGTGTGCTAATTTCTGTTAACTTTATAGAAGACAACCAAATAGAAACATTTTTTAATCAACAATAATTACCCAAACATACACTTAATAAATCCTAAAACATCAGCTTTTCATTAAAAAATAAAATAATTGGATTTTCGCCACTTTCTACATCATCTTAAGATATGAGTGCAAACATAGATATTCACAATTTTCAGATAGACAAATAAGATTTATTCATTTTACATAACAACCAAAAAATATTGATAAAATAACACTTTTGTACCACTGTTAGGCATTAGGAATAAAATTATAAAGAATCAAAAAATGTGCGCTCTCTCTGACTATCTCTCTGTATGTATATAAGTATATACATATGTGTATATACATGTCTAAATATATATTTATAGATAACATATACATATACATACACATGTGTATATATACATACACACATATAAGTTATTGATAAAAATGCTATCTCATGACATGATACTTCTCAATTTCTATATCCACACTGTTTCTGATCAAGTAATATGACTTTAGTGAAAAAAATACTCAATTCATTATCATTTTCTTTCTAAAGATGTCTGAACACTAGAATAAATATAAGCTAAATATAAGGTTTATTTTTATAATACAGAAGCTGTAAATGAAAAAGATTTTATGCATAAGTATTCCCACTGTTTTAGTAAATTCATTCTCAAACCCCTGTATACAGAAGGAAATATGGAAAGGAAAATAATTGTCAGTCCTATGAAGATGACCAGAGGTGGGGAGGTATGATGGAATGGGGAGATAATTTGCTTAAGAAAACACAAGTAGTTAAGTGCTGAAAGTGGATATGAACCCTGGTACTCTGATTTTAGATCCAGCATGTTTTTATTCTACTATAAGAGGCTATTTATCTCTTATCACTGTTTTTTGACATTTGCAACTTTAAATACATCTATCTAAAAAATCAATCAAGAATACATTAAAACTTTATTGTCTGGGTACAGGAAACACACACACACACACACACACACACACACACACACACACACACACACACACACACACAGAATTAGAGAATTATTTATAATAGTTTAAATGTTAAATAAACAGAAAAAAGATGGAGATAGCCTAGGATCCTGTTCCCAAAACCCCATTCCCTCCGGTACTCTCAAATCTCTTCACTAGTCCCGATATGTCAAAATATCAAGAAAAAGTCCTCCAGGGTGCTTGGTGTAATCTTTATTGCTTAAGTCACAATCATTTGTTAAGCAATATGAAATAGAAACAAAAGATCTAGAGATAAAAATAAGAGTCTTTGCCCTTAATGAATTTATTAGTACAAAACATGTATATAAATAAGTACATGCAAAACAGTTGTTTTTCTTTTACAGGGGAGAACACTAGCAAGTATGGGAAGACATGGACAGGGGTTAAACAGGCCAAGAATGTTATGACTAGAAAGGATTCTTATGATGATATGTTCACAGATCATTGAAGTATCACTGTTTAGGAATTATTTTTATTACTTCTCTAATGCTAGCATAGATAATTGAGAGGCGATAAGCAGATTTATTCCTTTATTCTTTGCTTCTATTTTAAGGGGCCAACCTACAAAACCAAAATTTTGAGTTACTAACAAGAAAATGTTAAATACCCTTGGTCAATACATACCCATTATTTTGTAAGTCAGCTGTAGACCTGCATTGGAACTTTTTTTCCCCAAATAAGGCTTAACATATTTCAGTATCTCACCAAGGTATTCTAATGCTTTTGTGACCATGGCAGACTTCTCAGGAAGTGTTTTTAAGGTACCGTATGTAATACCAACAGCCTGTAAAAAACAAAACAAAACAAAGTACAAAAAAAAAAACAACAAAAAAAAAAAAAAAACAAAACCAAAACAAACAAACAAACAAAAAAACACTCACAATACACCCAGGAGAAACAAATATGACTGCTGCTTCTTCTAAGCTTTAGCTGACATCCATCTCTATTTACTTAGTGCTGTAGCTCTAACTTTCCATTTAAAACTCAATGCAATTTAAATACAGATCAAAAGAAGTATCCAAAAGACTCAATTCTTACAATAAAAGATTTTTAAACAAAAACCCAAAAATCATTTCCTCAATAAATGCTTTAGAGATTACTTAAGAAGGGACAATGACAGGATCAAATGCTCTATGCATCCATAGTTAGGGAGATAGCTCAAATATCCCATAATACTGTTATTAGTAGTTTGGAATTCTTTAAGAAAAGAGTCACTAACCTTTTTCTTAAAGATCTCTCCTTACTGGGACCTCACTACCTCTTCCTTTATAACTTCTTAAAGAATGTTTCCTTATTTCAAGCCATAAACTGCCTCTCTGAAATTTTAAAAACTTATCACAATTTTGTCTTCTAGGAATAAGATAAACAAGTGAATTCTTCTTTTACAATTGGTAGTTCTTCAAATACTTGGAGTTAAGACAAGTTATCTTGTTTCACCTCTCTAAGCTCATCATGCCCTGCTCTATAAGCAGTCTTCATATGGCAAGATAGTAAGCCTTTACCATTCTGGCTATTCAACTCTAGTTGGTTTATCAATGTTCTCACTAAAGTACAGACTCCAAACTAAGCATGATACATCAGATGCAAATTGGTTATGTCATAACAGATTGAACCATTACTATCATTACTAAATCCTGTATTCTTTTAATGAAACCTAAATTAGTATTAGCCTTTTTTACTTCCAAGTCACACTGTTGACTCATCTTAAGGCTGTAGATCATTAAAACCCTGAGGTTTCTTTCAGACCAACAACTATCTAGCCATACCTTCTCCATCTTAAACTTGAAATTTTTAAATTTGATTTTTTTAAAAACTTAGATTCAGTGCAAGTCTATCCTATTGAGAACTTTTTTACATCTTGTCTGTCTTATGTCTATTATACTTCCTAAGTTTATGCTAGCTGTAAATCCACTAGGTATACCATCTACAAATGACTACACATAGGCTCAAGATGGTGACTTTGCATGAAAAACTCTTATGTGGCATATAGCACCTCAGTATAGAGTTGATTAGGTTTCTTAAAACATGAGGTTTTGAAAGGAAAAATATAGGTTGGAAAAGAGATAAAATCATAGGCTAAATTCTAAAGGCCAGACAACTCGCTTTTGAAAGGAAATTCATTTCTGGCCAATATGTTGTTGTATTATAGCACTATTTGTACTTCATGTCTTACTTTCAGTATCCTAAAGCCCTCTTATTTACATACTGCAACAACTTATAAGAAGGAACTTCCTTGGGTCCTATACTAATAAATTTAACCATTAGCATGTCCCAAATCCTTATTTATCTACAAGACAGCCCCTACCATTTGGATTCTAAGGTTAAGCTAAGGTGCTTATTTATCACTTCAGTATTTTACTAATTTCCATTTAATGTTATTTAAAAAGTTTTACTGCCTCATGCATGGAATTCTTTTATGTCTTTTTGTCCAAATTTTTTCCTCTGGGAACTTACCTTCAATACTGAAATAGGAATCAATGAAAAACACATGACAAGATTTACAGAAATTTACTTTACAGGCAACTTTTCAAGAACATGTCATGTTTTCTTGCATATCACTTTAACTGAGATATATAATTATGCTGATAAATGCATAGTACCTCAAGGAATAGGACAAGTGCTTTTGGAGGGTCTTGTGTGATGGCTAAATGTTCAACTTGAGCCTTTGAAAAAATATTCTTTACTTCTGGAAGCTGAAATAGCAACCTTGTCAGTTCAGCCAACTGTTCCATGTACTCTTTTTCTGTTTAAAAAGACAATATAGCAGAAAATGTACTATACTTCATTCACGAAGCTGTCTTTCTTTTTAAATTCAAATTTCCACAAAATTCAAAGACTCAGAATTAAGTTTCTTTCACTAAGCAAAGGCTTTATTCAAAGAAGTCATGTACTTGTGAAACATTCTAGCACAAAAATTTATTCATGTAAAGCCAACTAGTGTAATAAGTTATCAAAGTAAATTTGGAGAATTTTTTCAGCCTGGCCTTCCTACAATTTACAAAATGGGCATAAACAATAGCTTCAGGAGAAGATATGTCCTATAGACAACTAGACCGTATGTAAAAGATAAAAAACAGTGCAAGTATCACTCAGTGAATAATGGAGAAGTAGAAGAAAGGCAAAATATCTAATATAAAATGGGAAAGAATTATTCATAATTGGGTATTTTTCTTTTTAGGGAGTTCACAGTGTGATGTCTAGTTATTTACTTCAGATTTTCACTTTTTTTCTGATCAATTTCTTCAGGGAGAAAAAAAAAAAAAAGCTTGTCTCCTCAGGAGCAAGTTTTTGTTCTTTGCTTCCAAGGAAACAAGCTCTTTTATCTTTGTATGAGAGAAATTTGTCATGTATGGTGCAGGCAAAAACATCAAGAAAAAGAACAGGCAGCAGAAGGGAATGTAATTCTGTTTATATTCATAACTAATTACAAATCAATCTCTGTATCTTTTATATTAGTTGATGCAATTAGCTGAGAATTTTAAACACACCTAACAACACAGAAGCAAAAGTGTCCCCCGGAACACTTACCAACAGTTTGTTCAGCATCTATACCAACCAAAATGCCACTGGGCTCAGAGAGGTCTTTCATGTGCATTTGTAAAACACAGCGGATCCATGATCGTATAGTTAAGGCTTGAAATGATGTACAGCTTGAATGGGAAAGTGTCTCTGATAGAGTTCTGATAATAAAGGTTGTCATCAAAACACCATCACACAAACAATAAAATAACAACAAAGAAAACACCCATTAAATTCCTGTAATAAAGCAAAATATATTTCTACTGTACTCACACAGAGTTTGTATTCCAATTTCACTAAGCTCTTATTAAGCACCTGCTTTGCACAAGTCACATTAACAAAGACATAGCAAAACATTATTTAGATGCTGAACATTTATAAACATCTATAAAATGTCCTTTTACCCAAATATAAAAATTCTCCTTTTGCACAAAATGCCAGCACAATTTTTGAGAAGTCTTTCTCCCTCTCAATCCATGGGTATACAGAATTTATACTGAGAGAATGGTGAGGTGGAAATGGAATTACAAATGAAGGGAGAGGTTTATAAAAATGGAATGCACTGTAATAAGAAAATTATAACCAGGAAAGATCTATGAAATTATAGTCAGAGAATGTGAGAGTCAGATGGGCTCTAACAGTATATCTATGAGCTGGGCCAACTTCTTCCTTTAACCAATGAAGAAAATGATGTTAAGAGATGAATTTATCCAAAAATGTGCATATGCACGATATCACTTTGCAAAAACAGGCACAATGAACTTTGCATATAAAGCTTCTGAATCCCAACCTAGAGTTCATCTAACCAAACTATTAAAGAAAGGCTTTTAATATAAGTAGGTAGAAAAGTAAAGAGTAAGAAAGAAATACAAAAATCAGCATCATTTAATATTTACAAAATTTCCTTTTTTTCATTATAATTAAATGTGAAAATATTAAGTCACAAAGGGATATCAAATTACACAAGAGATCAAATGCACTGTAAGTTGGCCTGTACTCTATGTGTGAATGAAGCACATAGCCACTCTATGGATGGGAAGCCATAATAAGGAGAGAGGAACAATAAATTGCTATTCCTAGGACACTCATCCACTGAATGGAAATGATCTACTACACCTGGTTTTTGGAGAAAGTCCAATCCTGTTTGTAAATCATTATGATAATAGATATCCTAAGAATGAATTTGTCTTATTGAAATTTTTCTTAGGATTCTTTGGAACTACAATTAATGCATCCTGAGTCTAGGTCACCATGGCATTTAGTAATTTCACTGGAGTGCTTGATATGACTTGATAGTATATATTTTGTTCTTCTTACTTATTAAGCACATTCATTTTTCACTTTCACAATAATTTTTAAAAATGCCCTCAAAGGACCAGATAGTGCCACTTATTACAAGTATCACTAGGCAACCATGAATGGTGTAGGACAGAGAGAGTCTTGGGTTGTTTAGTTCTTCAGTTCCAGTCTGGACTCACTCCCTGAACTCATAAGAGGGAAAACAATAACTAGATGGGTGAGGTTAAGGCCTCGAGTTACTGGCTTCTAAACAGGTTAATCAAAATTAAAATATCAAATACTACAAATATGTTAGACAAATAGAAAGCAACTATCCTCACCCAACCATTGCTACATTTGGTACAGAATTCCTAAATAAAGAATAACACTATGCTAGGTATCAGGAGAGAGACAAAATTTAGCTAAAACAAAGTACATGCCTTCATGGCTTTTATAGTCTCAAAGGGAGATAAAACACAAAGATAATTAAAGTTACATTATATGATCAATGCATCAGAGAACTAGAAGGCAAAGTGCGAATTCCTTTCATGGTGTCTAAGGCTGAATTATAATCATGAGTTTCCTTTATACAGATACACAGCGTTCTAGATATGATTTTCTAAAATGCCTTTTAAAATACCCAAAAATTATAAACAAGAATTCTGTACAAACAAACTAGTGATTCTTCTAATAATTTGAGGGGAAAAACATTTTATTTTTTACATTTATGGAAAATAAGGGGGATAATATACACTTTGTGAATAATAATTAAAAAAACAAATATTTCTAAAAATTAGAGTTAATATGTAAATGAGGCAAACAGATCTAAGAGACAGGTGCAGACTACAGGTACTAAAGAATCACTCAAAGTCAGAAAGTTCTGGATTCAAGTACTACCTCTAACTCACACAGGCTGGGTGACTGGACTACTGACTGGCAAAGGAAGTGCTTAACAAAATACACAGTTAACCTCTCAATGCTCAAGGCAACTCTGTCAAGACTAAATTGCAGAACAATGGCTGAATTGAATTAGGGGAATTTTCTCTCTCATTAGGAGCTTCTTGGATAAATAAAATAAAAAGCTCATCTCCTGCATTCTATTCTGACAGCCTAAATTTCAGAAAAAAATTATAGAATTTTAATGTGGAATAGACCTTAAAGAACAAATAAAACAGCTTCCTCAGTTTGCAGTTCAAGGTCAAGACAGAGAAGTAAATTATCTAGGGTCGCACAAAAAAAGGAGTATGAGATACAATCCTTAAATTTTAGTTTCATAGTCTTATAAAAATCAGCTATATGGTATGTGAAATATGTGTAATAATTTAGTGTGGAAGAGTTCAATTTTTTTTTTTTTTTTTTTTTTAGTAGCAAACCCATTCGGCTGGATATGAGCTAGAAACAAATTGCTAAATCTGAGCCATCCCAAGAAAATTTTAATATAATTTTAAGAAACTTTTAAAACAACATTATATATTTCCATCCTTTAAAACCATGTTATAAAATATATTCCCATCTTTCTTCTAGGTATTAATACTATAGTGATAATGTGATTAGGAACAGAGTACCTGAAAAAGTCCAGTACAGAAGGCTGGGTATTTCAGATGGAAGGAAACAAATTAGTTTTGGAACTAGAGGTGCTCTGCCACCCAATATTTGTGTGACTATCAAGCAGATCACTTTACCTCTCTGATCTGTTTTCTCAACTGAAAAATTAGGAAGTTCAGTAAGATATCTTCTAAGATTCCTTCTAAGTCTAGATCTATAAAAATTTTAGATTATTACAAGAATGGAAAATATTTCTTTTAAAAATCACATTTTATATTGATGGAGCTGCAAATTAATACAATCATTCTGAAAAGCAGTTTGGAATGATGCTATGAAAATGACTGAAATGTCCATATCTTTTGACTCATTTGGCTAGGCAATAATATAAGAAACATAGAGACAGAAAGAAAGCCTCAATAAACAGAAAAATAATAATAATAATATATTTTTTTTAATTAGCAAAGTACTCATTGAAAGGGGAATGGCTAACCAAATTATGGCATATACACATAATGTACTAATCCTGAGCTCTGAGAAAAATTATGAACATGAAGAACACAGAAATTGGAGGAAACTTAAATGAACTGTAACACAGGGAATTCTGTAGAAGCATGAAAGAGACATATATAAGGACTACAACAAGCTAGCAATGGATACACAGATGGAAAAAATGCTGTATGTTCAGGACCAAGTTTGGCCAAAAAGAAGACCTAACAAAATGTATCTCCTTCCCTTCTATGCAGATGGGTGTGTATATAAGAAATGCTGAAAAGTTGGGTTTCCACAGTTTTGCAAGCTTTGAGGTAGTATGAGATAGTAGGTACCACTGATCGAGATTTTCAGAAAGTGACATTTAAGTAAGGTTAAGATTCCACAGAACAATTAAATGATCAATAGAAGCCTTTAGCAAACCAGGAATTGGGGAGCTATGAAGGCATAGATGGATTCAGCCAAGCAGAAAGAATCTTATGGCTTTGAAAAAAATCACAAACTTAAGTTAATAGCTGATCGATATTATCCCAAAATAGTTGGGATATAGGTTGCCTGACTTGACCAAATCACAACTGTACCCTGCTTAATAGGCTAACTGAATGTTAAACAATACACCATATAAGAGAGTTTTCTACCACTTTTTAACATGGGGTGTATGATGAGGGAGGGGGAACATGTTTATACATATTTAAGGGGAAACACTGTAACCCTGAAGAAAGGAACTAATCTGTTCCTTGAAGGGAGGGGCTGCAGTGAGCTAACAACTATAAAGCTTCTCTCCCACTTCTGTGCTCAGGGTTCCCTCTTCTGGAGGAGGAATTGAACCTGCTTCTGACCAGAACCATTAAGATGATGCCTTAACATTCTTTTTAAATAAATTTTCCTCGACATCTGATTTTTAGTGTTAAGAGTGTATTTCTAACAGACGTGGGGGCAGGGAGAGGACCATGGATACATAAATTTATAGCCAGCCTTGGTTAGTTTTTTTGGAACCGTTTTTACTTGATTACTCTTCCTTTTTCTGTTATATGAGATAGCTCTCTGAGTAGGAGAGATGAAAAAAATATGTAAAAATGATGTAAAAACAAAAAATTTCAGTAATTTTTCTACCCCAACCCAAATCATATACCATGGGATTCAAATATTTTATATGACTGGAATAAGCAAGTGAATAATACTTACTTGTTTTGTATAAGATGACTTAAATATCTAGATACAAGCTGGGGCCAAATCATATCATCCCACCCAAATAACTGCAACATTGATATTACTGGCTGAGGCTGAAGGTCTGAGGGAGCCATTCTTGACATGTCCAAGGCCAAACAAGTAAAACCTAAAATAAGGAGAAATTCTTGTTGCTATTTTTTTTAAAAAGTTATGATGTTTACTTCCTTTCTTATTAAAAGTTACTATTCATGATGACATATAAATACAATTATTAATAATTTTTTTTTCAATATAAAGCACAATGGAAGAAAACAGTGTTATTCTCCCATAGCTCTAATCCAATGCCTGTCTTATTCTGGTTGATTGTGACAGTGTCACTTGCATCTTTTCTATTATATCTAGAAAATAAACCATTCAAAGACAGTATTTGTCAGCTTACTCGGGAACTGGTAGAGATTCCTCTCAAGTCTGAATTACTCAACCAAGCCTTTCAGAATGGACCTTTTTTCATAAATGTTATTTTTTCTTTCCCCACAACATTGGTATCCCTAAAACTGTTTGGGATACTCTGTATTAAATTTTCTTTAAAAACAAAACAAAATAAAATACAACCTCAAACTTATTTTCTTCAGGAATTATTATCTTGTAATTGGCCTTATCCAACTGAACAGCCCTTGGTTCTTTCCCCTGAGTTTCTATCTTAACTTGTATTTAATGGGATGTTCCTTTTAAATATTCTTCCTTTCCAACTCTCCACAAAATCTTATACTTACATACCCATCTCTTTGCAGAGTACCTAGAACATAAGTAGTTACATAATAAATACATGTTGATTGATAGATTGATCAGTATCCCAATCCACTAGGATCTAAGTTATATTTTTGCATAGACTGATATATTGACTCATCAATTTTTGCATTGTAAAATACCTGGAACATTAAGGAATGAGGATATAGTTGTCAACTAAGGAGAAAAGACTCCCAAAGAATTGCTAAAGGCTGATTTACAAATACAAATTTGCAATTTACAATAAATATCATTTCCTTTCTCAGCAATAATAATTTCTGAAAACAATTTGAGATGCCAATCAAACTGGACTAAGTGTGATATTTATTTTTATTACTGCCTCCATAGCAGGATACCATTCTTATTAAATCTATTCATAAGATATAATTTAGGAAAATGACACAAGAGCTCAGGAACTCTCAAATTTCATATTTTCAATCTAAAGAATTTTTAATTCATCTTTACTTAGTCATATCAGAGTAAAAAACAAATTTTAGCTACTGTCTTCCAAAATGTTCTTCCTTTCAAAATTATTTAAGCTAACCAAAAAGAAATAGAAACCCTTAATCAATATATTTAAATGAAAATAAAATAAAAAATAAAATAACAATTTAAAATATTATGCATAAGGAATAGGAATGAAATAATCTTTAAAACTTATATCCTATCTTTGTCACTGTTCTAGTAAAAATGTAAGCAACTTAGGTTTGTATGTTTTATTTGAGAGTATGTTATAAATTTAATTTGTTGAGAACTTACAATTTTGAAAATAACAATTTTATGATATGAAATCATAATGAATATGAAATGAGATCATACCAACGTTTTTATTCATCACCTCCTCACCTGTAATGTTCTGTTTCTCTAGATTGTGATTATTCTCTGGGAGGAGGTTTCTTGGGATACTTCTGGAGGCAGCCTTCCTTTCAGTTAATAATCCCAAAATGCAGCCAGGAGTTAAAATCCGGATCCTTTATTGTGTCTTTCAAAGTCTTGAATCTTTTTCTGGGGTCCGGTTAGCTTTAATAGAGGCCTATCTCTTTCATTGGTTACCCAATGGCTCTTGTCAGCATATCTCCAGCCAGCTTCTGCCTCTAGCTCCCTCTGAATCCAAAGCCTCCAGCCAGCACAAAGGTAGATGTGGGAATGAAATCTTGACTCTGCTTCCAAGAGTGTGGGATGTGGATTTCCCAGAATTCAATCCTAGTTATGAATCTCCTGGAAGTCCATGAGTAGGCTTTTCCTTTAGACTTGTGAATCTGCTAGACTTGCGAATCCACTGAATCCATGTCCTTGCTATGGATTTCCAATCATTCGGGGTTAGGATTTCATAATCTAGTAACATCTTAATATAAAATGATGTAGGGCCCATAAAGAGTACAACCTTTTTTTCAAATCCTTAATTTTATCCAAATCAAAAAGAGTCTATCTTCTCCTTTTTTGACCTGAAGAGTCAAGTTCTTCAATCACAGGGTATGCATCTATAAAATCACTTACAACCTGTCCTTCTCTCTTAGCCTTAACCAATGCTTTTTTCTAATCTAGTCATAGCCTGCTTAACAGGCGATTGTGTTTGTGTTTCTGCCTCTTCCCCTCCTCCTTCTTCCTCCATCCATGAAGGGTTAATTGACGGAGGTAACTCAGGGGATTGGAAATTATATAATTTCTCCTACTGTGAATTCTTATCTGATTCTTCCTCCTTTTCTCCAAATTTAGTTGACACCTCCCCCTCTTGCTCCTTCTTTTTTTTTCCTTATTCTATAACTTATATAATTTCCTAAAGCCAGTTGTATTATATTGTATGCATTAAATATGTTTTTGGAAATTGAGTTAGGTCCATTTTTGTTGTAGTATTGACAAAATTTCTCTCCTACAAATTCCCATTCCTCTAGATCCAATTCTTTTTCCATAGAAAAACATGGACAAATGAACGGTACAGTTTTTAAAAGTTCAGGGATCTCTTCCAAAATTATGATAAATCCTTGGCTTTTCATAACCTTGACAATGCTCTCTAAACATTTTCCTTGAACAGAAACAGAAGGCTGTTTTCTAAAAATCTGCCCCATTTTGCTGAAATTCTACTTTAGCTCTTTAACAAAGTTTCCTTGTGACTCACCCTTATTTCTGGGTCAGAGAGGCTTTTCCACTGGAATCAGGATCGTGTCTGTGCCACGTTTGGCACCAAAATGTAATGTTCTGTTTCTCTAGATTGTGATCCTTCTCTGGGAGCAGGAGGTTTTCTTGTAGAGGTTCTGGAGGCAGCCTTCCTTTCAGTTCAGTAATTCCAAAATGCAGCCAGGAGTTAAAGTCTATCTTGTCCTTCAAAATCCTGAATCTTCAGTCTCTAGCTCCCTCTGAATCCAAAGTCTTCAGCCAGCACAAAGGTAGACATGGGAATGAATCAGACTCTGCCTCCAAGAGTGTGGGATTGTGGGTTTCTCAGAATTCAATCCTAGTTATGAATCTCCCAGAAGCCCATGAGCAGGCTTTTCCTTTAGACTTGTGAATCCACTGAATCTTGGCTCTCTGAAACTCCTTGAGCATCCCTGAAGTTCTCCCGGGAAGTGCTCCCCTTGACTCAATCCAGACTGACTGACCCCCCTGAATCTTGGCTCCTTATATCCTCCCAGAGAATGGGCTTGGGGGAGCTTGAACTCCTTTAAAGATGTGAACCAAGAAGATTACCTTGTCTCAAATTCTGGCCCATAACATCTGTAAGAATCTTAACACTCACCTTTTTTTTTTTTTTTTTTTTTTAACCATTACATCTACTGTAATGCCAAAGACACTGAACAAGATAGAGATTAGAGAGTATTTAATAATTTATTTAATGGAGAGAGATACTGGGATCGAATGGATCCATGTTTGGTCTTAGGGCTGAATGAGACTATCCTCTCCAAGAATCCAGCAAACAATGTGAGTTCTCAATTATATATATATATATATATATAGTGGCCTCAGACGCAGGGGGTAGATAGACTGAGTTAGGGTACTGAGCATGGGGACTCTGACAGGATGGGATAAGCTTCTGGAGATGAGATGACATAATCAGGGGGAGGCACCCTGGACATGGGAAGAGGCATCTTGATAAGATGGTATCTGATAGTTTGGGATGGGCAGAGGCATTCTGATATTCTAAAACATAAGATTTATTATCCTTATCAACTATTCTGATAAAGAGGGAGGAAAGGTTTTGTAGAACTGAAAAGCAGAAAAACCAAGGCAGGACTGAGTCAGGACAATAAAAGAGAACTGTGGCATAACACTACTACTATAAACACCACATACTCCTTACTGTTGCTGTTGCTGTTATTGCTGTTGCTGTATTACTTGATTGGTAATCTTAGTAAGCATCTTGGGTACTACATGGATAGGATCATAAACTTAGAGAAGAAAGTAACTTTATGAACATATAGTCCTATCTTCTCATTTACTATTGAGGAAACTGAAGCCCATTGAGCTTAAGTGGCCTGCCCAAGATCATATAAGTATTCAAACTGAGATTCTCAGCTGGCCTGAAAACCAATGTTATTTCCAGTGTTCTATGTTCAATGCAGAACATCTTTTCCTACAAAATAACCTTTTTAAGTGTGAATATAGATTTATGCAATTCAACCAAAAATCATTTGCTTTCACAGCGATAATACTTTCTGAAAACAACATGAGATATCAATCAAACTGGTCTGTTAAATATAAGAATCTTCAGAAGAAGAAGAGTAGGTTTGGGATGCTGTGAGAAAAGTGTTTTTTTAAATAAACCTTTAAAACTCTATATAAATGTGAAATGTTACTATCAGAAGTAGTTTTATCAATATGACTAATAATATCTCTTTCATTTCAGGCAAAAAACAAGCCTTGTCTCTAATAAATCATAGGTGGATAAAAATACAAGGATCTTATTAAAATAGGCAGCTCTGTTTTTGTGGTTGTCAAAATGTTTTAACATTCAAATGGCTATAACAGTAAGAAACTTAGTGGAGAAGAATACTCTGACAAAAACAGCAGTCTGTAAGAGAGAAAGTAAATAGACAACAGTATATAAAGGATGAATGCTGACCTGCAGCGGTATCTGCAAGCTGAGGGATAGGCACCGTTTGTGACATTCTCTGGCTCTTCAGGAATGGAAAAAAATTTCTCCAGAGTGCACGGGTAATTGCAGCCAGGTGGTGCTCTTTAGCCACTGATGAGGTTGGCACACTCAGGCCTGCATTTTCTCCTGGAAGTTCCCTGCATGACTGCTGGTACACACTCCTAAGGAGAAATAAAAATAACCACTCACTCTCAACAAATGCTTATAGAAATCTTTTTCCTTTTTTTTTTTTTTTTTTTTTTTTTTTTTTTTTGTGTGTGTGTGTGTGTGTGTGTGTTAATACATTTTGGGCTTCTTTCAAATATTCCATATGAAAACTGAAGGACCGTTTTATATAATTAAAACCTTTATGCCAAGACATTAATGCACCTCGGTTATTTGATGGATGAATGATGGCATATTAAGCACCATAAAGTTAATGTTAATTACTAATGTCAACCATTAATTATATGCTTTTTAATATGTCAGAACCAAATGAGAAATAGGCAGTTACAGAATGAAGGTTTGCATTTTCCAACTGCAAGCTGGCATGACAAGTGATTTTACTTCCAATCGAGGCATGAACAACTTCACCTCCCCCCTAAAAAAAAAAAAACCACCCCAGTTTTCTTTTGTGGGCTTAAGCATTAAAGTATATCAAAAAATGAATGTGCATTTGACTTATTGGTGGTATTTCACATTAAACCATATTTCTTTTTTCAAAAAAGGCCTATGCCAGAAATTAAATACATGATCTTGTCTCATGCTCATTACCTTGTAAATAGCAAGCAAAAAGTTCTACTCTGAAATAATGGATCATGAATTAAATAATGCTTTCATTTTTCTTAATTCCTCTACAGTCATATTTCTCTACTTAATATAGAAATTAGGGTTTTCTAGAAGTTTAATACAGAGATATCTTCAAGGAACCAATACTCCCAGAGTAAAAGCATGTGAAAACATTAACCAATTTGTCTGAGAGACTGAGATAGAAGGCATTATTTCAGGAAGCTGATCAACTAAATAACATGCTTATTAAAAAGAATATGTAGGAACAAGTTATCGTTTCTGTTTCTATTTATCTTGTGGTCAACTCAATTGAGATTGTGCATTAAAACGCAGGCAACATTATTACATTTGCCTTATTAAATTCTATAAACAGCATTGTAAAGTCAGAGTCAAGATATTTATAAGATAATGGCATAGAGCTGAGGAAAGAAACTTGCCATAGCACTAATATGTATAGACTATAACATTAAGAAAAACTATTGGTAGTCATAACAGAAAACGTTTTACTATAGTCATTCCACCATTCTTTTGGGGTTGTTGTTGTTGTTGTTGTTGTTTTAATTGTTTCCCTGGGGGAAGTGGGCATTCTAAAAGAAATGAACATCTCAAGAGACTCATTAGGACAAGTGCACTGGTAATAAAGTAATTTTACATAAAGAGCAGACTGGATGCAAGGCCAAGTCTTACTACATGTCATATAACTGCAAATAAGCAAGCAAAAAGTTAAATAGATTATATACTAATATGTAAAACTTAGAGACAGCCTAGGCTAGTAGATGAAGGACTGGCCTTGAAGCCACTAAAAACTGCACCTTTAAATTCCACCTTTAACACATAATGATGGACCTGGGGCAAATTTATTTAATCTCTCTTTGGTCTCTGAAACTCTCTAAGAATATAAACGGCAGAAAAGGTGTCAACTTGCATTAATAGAGGAAATTTCCTCAATCCAAAGTTCACAGTACCAGTGAAACCAGAGGTCTAGTACTGATTCCAATCTGCAGTTAAGGCCAGATGGGCTCTGTCCAAATATTATGCAATCAGTTTGGCTACTTTAAAAAATATAAAAGAGTGGGTGTCTCCTTATCTAACTATATACTCATGGATTTGATTACACAGTTTTGAGCTACTCTGTTTCAGTCCTGGGCTGCCTCACCAATTCTTAGGCGGTATGATAGCTCCCACAACTTGGGGACTCAACATATTAATGGGAGATTTAGTGCATATACTGGATCAGTTTAGACCACTGTAGCTCAAGACTCCTGAGCTCGAGACAGATCAATCTCAGTCTTCCAACTAACAGGGATTATAAGAATGTGCCACCACAGTAGCTTTCCACTGTTTTTCAAAGTCAACATACCAAAGTTGAAGTAAAGGTCTCCACTAAGTAAGTACCTTTTCATGTGGTTACTGTTCTGTTCCATCTAAAAAGTTCAAGTTGGAGAGAACAACACTTATAAAACTAAAATCTCTCAAAGCTCAGTCACTATGGGTCCTAACTCTGCCTTTAGGAAGGAACAAATTGCAATCTGATCATTTACTGAGAGGGTTCATATGGCTTCAAATGGGCAGGCCCCTACACAGGGACTAAATTCTATTGATAAGAGACTTTGATAGATCTTTAGTTTTCCCATGTGAAGTATGTGAAGCACCAATGTTTTGCCTCAGTTTCCCTGGTGGCAATCCCCCTCCCCTTCCTAGCCATTAGGACTGAGATAATTAGGGGTGTGGAGCTTTGGCCACTGACATTCCAAAGAGTCATAAAACTCCATCTGGCTTATCTCAAATACTCAGATGGCAACCCCCCCACACACACCTTCTGCCTCAGACTTAGTGTCTCCTACCTTCTTCAGAATTTATGATCTTTCCTTCCTTACCCCCAACCTTTCAGAACTGAATTTATGATCCTTTCCTGGAACTTTCATCCACCCAGTGCTCTGCTCCATCTTGTCTTTGTTTTCCTGGTCACTGGAGCCATATAAGAGTCTCTGCAATCCCTCGCTTGTTGCTGAATGCTTTGAGACAAGAGTCCAATTCAGCCGTTTGTTTGACTGTGGATCCTGTTTAGCCACCAGTCCTACTCTCCATTATTAACATATTAAAAACCTCTCTAATCTCTATCTTGCCTCAGTTTCTCCAGCATATATCTGTGACTATCAAGGTAAGGGACTCCTGGTGCAGAAATCCTCTCTACTGCACATTTAAAACATGTAATGTAAAACAGTGTGCTGGTCATTGAGGATTAGAAAACACAAAAATCCAATATTCTCTGGCTTCAAGGAACTTAGATCCCATAAACATAAACAAAACAAATTTTTGAGAGAGAAGACACTGGCAGAAACAGGGATCAAGAAAGGCTTCATAAAAAAGGTGCTGCTTGATCAAAATTCTGAAGAAAAGAAAGTATTCTAAAAGGTAAAGGGGTCCTAAAAGTGATTTCCAGGCATGGGGACTAACAAGTAAAAAGGGGTAATGAAAAAATATAAAAGTATGAAAAAAACAAGAAGATAATCTGGCCAGACACACAGTAAGCCAAAATAGTTGGATGCCAGAATGTAAATGGCACTAAATAATAAACTGCAAGCTCCTTGAGGGTAAGGTCTAAATTTTTGCCTCTTCTTGCATTCCCCAGTAATTAGCACAGTACCTGACCTTTAGAAGGTACTTAACAAATATTTAATGATTGTTCTAGGAGTCAGTGCAGTTTATTGGGTAGGATTGGAACTTGAGTGTGTGTATATATATATATATATATATATATATATATATATATATATATATATATATATATATATATATATATATATATATATATATATATATATATATATATATATACACATACATACATACATATACACACACACATAAATACACATAATATCTATACACATAAACATACATCTATGAAGAAAAAGAGGGAAAAATAGCAAATTTTAGAACTGGAATAAAAATGAAAAAAATTTAAAGAAGGCAGTAAAGAATATTAAAGTTATTGGTGACATAATATTTTTATTATATACAGAGTAAGGATTAAGTTATGGCAGAGATGCTCTCATTTAACATCTTCTTCTTATTAATAATCAAAGCTTAGTCCAACAGTCACAAAATTTACTGTATACCTCTCTAAGATTAAGAAAAGATCAGTAATAGAGAGTAAAATAACCCAGACAAGCTGCCTTGCTTCATATAGAGATGATAGCCAGTATTCCATGTTGTCAAAAAATGCCAAATCAGGCACTAGGGAACTATTAGGATCTTCAGGTTAATACAAGGAGAAAAAGAAATTATCTTTAAGCAAATTTATATCCTATGACATGGATAAAGAGAAATGGTAAGATGCAGACTTTTGAACTATTTCAAAACAGAATTCATATCACTGGGGAAAAAAACCCGAGCAAACTAGATGAAATTTTATAAGGATAGACGGATGGATGGATAGATAGACAGATAAATAGATGATAGTTCATCTTCCTAGGTAGAAACCATATATTATGCAACATCCCAATTAAATGTAAGGTAATGGGTTTTTGCTTTTGTTCTATTTTTACAAAAAGGTTTTGGTTTTGGCACTGTCCATTATCTACCTAATTGGAAAATCTACCTGTTCCTATTCATATGTTCTAGGTTAGGTATAGACAACTGGTTCTAGTTCTAGTAGGAAATATACAGAAGTCTTGCCTGGTACATAATGTTGCTGTCTACTTTCCCATCTACTTCACCCTTTCCCCATCAGCTAACTAAATCCTGACATCTGATCACTTGCAGTGCCTTATATCCTTTAACATTTGGGTATTCCTAATTTCTACCAGGATATTCCTTTGATACATTTCTTACCTCACTCTGGTGATTCATGTATGTTTTTATGGTTCTGACTTGAAACAAATGTGTTTTGGAGCTCTTAACTACACTTTGTCTATAATTCTAACCTAGGGAACTTCAGTTGTCTTGGTCCCAGCTTCTTGTCCCCAAATTACGACTTCTATTGATAAGGTGAAGATTAATAATAATAATAATATATCCTTTGGCTCATCAAAGGAAGAGAAACATCAATTGACTGCCAACTTATGGGCCACATGGAAAAATATAGTATTTAGAGTATTTAGAGAATAAAGTAAAAGATATGAACAGGACTAATAAGAATCAGTTATCCTATTATTTTTCCTCTTTTATCTTTTTAAAATAGATAGGATAGAGGCCACAATAGAGAAATTAATATATATATGTGTATGTCCTATGTGTATGTTTATGGGTCTGCCATATTTATCATATTTATCTATCAAGAGTACAATGGCTAGAGCACCATACCTGGAATACGGAAAGGTCTCAAATGCTTATGTGTAACTTAGAGCAAGTAATTTAAACCTTTGTGTGTTTCAATTTCCTCATTTATAAAATGATAAGAATAGCATCTACCTCCTAGGATTATTGTAAAGATCAAATGAGTGTTTACTACAGTGCCTGGCACACAGTTAATTCCACATAAATTTTGGCTATTATTATTATTAAAACTAGCTAAAAAGTGCTAAAACATGATGAAGAATATATATATATATATATATATATATATATATATATATATATATATATATATATATATATTTTTTTTTTTTTTTTTTTTTTTTTTTGGCAAGGCAGTTGGGATTAGGTGACTTGCCCAAGGTCACATGGCTAGAGAATGTTAAATGTTTGAGACTAGATATGAATCCAGGTTGTTCTAACTCCAGGGACAATAGTCTATCTCATTGCCCAATTTAGCTGCTCCTGAAGAATACATTCTTAAAACATTATTACCATATTCCCATTAGGTTTGAGGCCCTAGATATCAGAATTGTTTTTAAATATGTGATATTTTATGACAAATAACTGATTTTTATAAGTGCCCTACAAAAGACATAGAATGTTCTCTTGCTAGAATATTAAAGAATCCAGGACTTTGAAGGCCATGATCTCATTCAATGATTTCAGACTTTGGTTTATTTAAAGTTTGGCATAGCCAGGTTTAAACAAAAGGGATTCAAGAATTACAGACATCTATAATTTGAATGAACTGTAACTGGAAAATGAACAGGCTCAGAGTTTGAATTATCCAAGGTCACCTTTAGTAAGGGGCCAAAGCAGAACCAGAGCCCAGGTGGACCACTTTTAAGGCCAGCCCTTTTTCCCATTATATCACAATGTAAGTTTGATCAAAGGATACCCACAGATAAAAAGGAGATAGCACTGGCTGCAAAGAAACTAAAGATGTGACACAACAGTGGTATTATGAATCTGGTCACATATAATGAACAGCTTATTAAATACTAAGGGGCAAGGAGATAATAAAGTTGTGAACAGATACAGGAGAATGATAAAATGAAGGCAAATAAATTCAAATAACCACAGATCTTAGAATTTAGAACTGCTTTTTTTGCAATGTAGGGCAAAAATCTATAATTAGCATCTCATTGGTATATGAATGTATAGTTATGTGCCATAGGAACAGTACAGATCAAAATTGCTAGAGAAATTCGGCTGAGAGTTTATTGGGTAAAGGAAGAATGGGGTCTTGGATAGCTTCAAGGAGAATAGACTTGAACTATCTACTGAAGGACAAATAAGATTTATGTAAGTATTGGAGAAAAAAACATGATGTACATTTTAGTTGGAAGTTATTACTACAGGATGGGGCCAAAGTGCAAAGTGCCTTAAATATCTGGTTGAGGAGTTTAGACTGTATCCTAAATGTAAATTGGTAATCACTGAAGGTTTCCAAATATGACAGTAACATGATCAGGACTGTGCATGAAAGAATTAATCTTGTTGACATATAAAGAATATAGGAGGTACAGGAAAAAGAGAGGTAAGGAGCACAGTTACAGGAATTTCCAGTAATATTCTAGGCATTCAGTGTTAAGGACCTGTTCATTTTCATTCCTGGCAGTGGAAAGAGAGGAAAAGATAGACATAAGAAATATTATAAAGAAATATTATAAATGAAAAAAATCTCAGAATTGAGGAGATATGAGTAAGATACAGGCATGGGGAAAAGAGGCTCAATCTAGGGGAAAGGAAGTTCCAGAATACTACCAATGGGACCATTGATGGAAATAGAGACACTGTAAGAAGTAGGTGGTTTTGTGGGATAGATGAGTTTTATCTTACTCTGGTGAAGCTTAAGTAACCACAGAAAATGAGAGCAAAAATGTTCAGGTGGCAATTGGATATGTGAAACTAACTAGAGTGAGAGTGAGAGTGAGTGCGAGAATGAGCGCAAGAAGGCTAGTGATAGAGTGCAAAAATGAAAGGACCAACACAGATATCCATCAGATGTCAAATGGATAAATTGTTCCTGATAGTTACAATATTTCTACAGGAATATAAAGTATGAACTTGGCTACTGACAAATGCAAAAAGATTCAAGATAAGAACAGAACTCTAGTACGTTATTGACAATACTGCTATTCCTAAAACCTTAATACAAACTAAAGGAATATGTGTGATCCTTTCTGTAGATAAAGAAAATAAATAAAAATTGTAGGCATTATTGACAGCAGAATGAAGCCTTTCTACTTCTTAAGCCTTTCAGTTATAACCAAGAGTAAATATTATCTAAGAAATATAACCTATATTTGTCTCGCTTTACTCATGTGTGAAAGAAAGGAATGGACACTGGCCTAGCGCACATGATTAAAAAACTGATGATTTGGAAAGACTGAAAAGAGATGATATTTTTACATGATCATAATGTACCAAATAAAATGTGATGCCAATCTTAGTGACTAAGAACACATTTATTAGTAAATAAACATTTAGAACTTAATAGCTCAACACCTTTGTAAGCAATATTAACAAATAGGCCATATAATCTTGCAAGTCTCTGATGAAATATCTTTCCTCATCTGAATGATTTTCTAAATTTTAGTTTCAAATGACTTCCCTTAATATTAATTGGACTTTAACTAGAAACAGGTACAAAACTGAGTCTAGTGTGAATGAAGTGCTAAATCTGTTTTCTTTCTTGATATTAAATGAAAGTACTGAATAAAACTGGGAAATTGGAGGCTAGATACATAAACTCAAAGTATCAGATATTTAAAATGCATTCACTAAGGTTACCACATTTTAGGCAGTGGTGAATACAGCACCAGTCCAGAAGATATGAGTTCAAATCCAGCCTCAGACACTTTTATTAGTTGTGTGACCCTAAACAAATCACTTAGTCTTTCTCAGTCTAAATTTTGTCATCTGTAAAAATGGAGATAAAAAAGAGCTTAAAAGAGTTATGTATATAAAATACTTGGTCTTATGTAAATGACAATAATTATTGAGAAGATTCTAATTTCTAGGGGATGAAAAGAGAGTGTTAAAGTGCTTCATCCTGGAGCAAGGATTGGCAATCCATCACACAGGTAACACTGATTAGCACCTACAACAACTGCTTGACTATTCCCAAACCTCTTTCCTTTCTGTCCCATAAGTCTTTCCAATATAAAGAAAAAGATTGCACGCATGTCTTGATTTTTCCAAACAAATTCAAAATCAACAATGATTATTTATTGGGTATCTATCATTTGATGAGTAACATATAACAGAGATGTCAAACTCAAATAGAAATGGATCCTTGTAAATGAACTCAGCAAGATGAAATATCACAAAACCAAAGAGTGATTCATACAATACTAGAACTCTAGCCTCCTGATTTCTAGCCCTGTAAACATTCCAACATACCATACCACCAGTGTGTAGAACTTGTAGTCAGGAAAATCTATATTCAAATCTGGCCTCAGACACTAACATACTAATTATGTGACTCTGAGGAAGTAACTTAACTTCTGTTTCCCTCAGTTTATTCAACTGTAAAATGAAGATAATAATATTACTTACCTTGCAGGTTTGCTGTGAAGATTAAAGGAGATAACAATTATAAGATTCTTAGCACATTGTTTGACACATAATGAGAGCTTTATAAATGTTAGTTATTATTATTAATACTTTCTTTCTTCCTAATGAAACAGTTTCTAATGTCAATATTAACAAGAAAAAAAAAGATTATTTAAGATGGTTTTCTTGTACGTTTTACTGGAGCATACAGAGAAATGAAGCTTTAGGCAACACATACTCCACTAATGAAGGAAGATAAAAATAAGCAAAACCTTTATTTCAATTAAACAATTCCCCCTTTGCTCATCAATTTTGGTAATAAATGTTTTGCCATTTTTAATATTACCTGTTGAATCAGGTTGGATGACTATTGAAAAGTATCTATCATTAATTCTTAGAGTCATTCACTTGACATTTATTTATAAAGGATTTTCCATTACCAAGGTACTGTCCTAGGAGCTAAGTCTTTACACAAAGAATTTTTACTGTAAAATAAAATATGAATCAATGAGAGAGACACCAAATACTATGGTCATTCATTATTTCAGGCTGGTGGGGCACAAATCAAGGAATATACTTCACAGGAAAGAAAAAATGCATTAGAACTGGGCTTTCAAAGGACAGAGATTGATCAAATGGAATTAAGGATGTTCCAGGTACCACAAACTATGAACAGCATTAGCAAAAAAAAAAAAAAAAAGATAGGAAGGAAGAAAGGAAAGGAGGGAAAATGGAATGGGGAAGAGAGGAAAGGAAGTAGAAAGGGGGGAAGAAGGGAAAGCTCAGGTTGGGATAGGGGGAGAGATAAGATTGTGGGCAAATGCTGGAGGCCTTGAATGTCAGAGGCTACAATTGAGATTTTATCCAAAATCCTTGAGTAGACTATGTTAATGAATTGTTCTCAGGCAAAGTACCAGCCTAAGAAGATCAAAATGAGAGTTTTGCATTGAAAGTATTGAACCTGGGACACCAAGCTAGAACCTTCAAAATAGAGGAACTGAGTTTGAGATTATAGCTTAGACAGTAAATTAAGATCTAGGTTCCTCTAGTTCCACACTTTAATTCCTCAAGACCAAGAAGACTTAGGTATTTTCTACGGATGAGAATGGGGACAGAACAGAATAAGAGGTTTTAAAAGGCAAGTAAATGCATATTTGGTGAAACAATGTTCACCTCCCAATCTTATTCTATTACACATTCTTAATTTTCAAAATCATTCAAATGGAGTGAGCTTAAATTCACAATCATTAATAGAGAAAATCTTACCTTTTTTTTTAGTTTTTGAATATACTTTATTTTTTATAATAATAGTCTTTTATTTTTCAAAGTACATGGCAAAGATATTTTTCAACATTTACCCTTGCAAAACCATGTTGTTCCAAATTTTTTTCCCTTCCTTCTTTACCTCTCCCTCTCCCATAGACTACAAGTAATCCAATATATGTTAAACGTGCAATTCTTCTAAACATATTTTCACATTTATCATGCTACACACACACAAAAAAAAAAAAAAAAAAAAAAAAAAACAGATCAAAAGGGAAAAAATGAGAAAGAAGAAAAAGCAAGCAAACAACGACAACAACAAAAAAGGTGAAAATGCTCTGTTGTTATCTACATTCAGTTCCCATGGTCCTCTCTCTGGATGAAGATGGCTTTCTCTATCAAGTCTATTGGAATTGGTCTGAACCATTTCATTGATGAAAAGAGCCAAGTTCATCAGAGTTGATTACCACATAATCTTACTGTTGCTGTGTACAATGATCTCCTGATTCTGCTCATTTCACTTAGCATCAGTTCATATAAGTCTCTCCAGGTCTTTCTGAAATCATTGTTGATCATTTCTTATAGAGCAGTAATATTCTATAACATTCATATAACAGCTATTCTCTAACTGGTGGGTATCCATTCAGTTTCCAGTTCCTTGCCACTACAAAAAGGGCTGCTACAAACATTTTTGCACATGTGGGTCCTTTTCCCTCCTTTATGATCTCTTTTGGATACAGGTCCAGTAGAGATATTGCTAGAGCAAAGGTATGAACAGTCTGAAAACTC
Organism: Sminthopsis crassicaudata; assembly: GCF_048593235.1. NCBI lineage: Eukaryota > Metazoa > Chordata > Mammalia > Dasyuromorphia > Dasyuridae > Sminthopsis > Sminthopsis crassicaudata. The sequence continues at coordinate 210,729,781 of NC_133620.1, read as the reverse complement.
TTTGGGCATAGTTTCAAATTGCTCTCCAGAATGGTTGGATCATTTCACAATTCACCAACAATATATTATCGTCCCAATTTTCCCACATCCCCTCCAATGTTTGCCATTATCTTTTCCTGTCGTCTTAGCCAATCTGAAAGGTGTGAAGTGGCACCTCAGAGTTGTTTTAATTTGCATTTCTCTAATCAGTAATGATTTACAGCATTTTTTTTTCATATGACTAGAAATGAGTTTTAATTTCTTTATCTGAAAATTGTCTGTTCATATCCTTTGACCTGCATATTGAGTATGAATAGCTTGTATTCTTATGAATTTGGGTCAATTCTCTCATATTTTAGAAATGAGACTTTTATCAGAAACCCTGGATGCAAAACCTCCCCCCCAAACCCAATTTCTGCCTCCTTTCTAATCTTGGCTACATTGGTTTTGTTGGAAAAAAAAAAAAAAAACCCTTAATTTAATATAATCAAAATTATCCATTTTGCATTTCATAATGTTCTCTAGTACTTCTTTGGGCATAAATTCCTTCCTTCTCCACAAATCTAAGAGGTAGAGTATCCCTTGTTCTCCTAATTGGCTCATACTATCCACCTTTTAGGTCTATATCATGAATCCATTTTCACTTTATCTTGGTATAAGGTGTTAGGTGTGGTTCAATGCCTAGTTTCCGACATATTAATTTCCAATTTTTCCAGGAGTTTTTGTCAAATACTGAATTTTTATCCCTGAAGCTGGGGTTTTTAGGTTTATCAAAGACTAAATTACTATAGCTATTGTCTATTGTATCTTGTGAACCTAACCTATTCCATTGATCAGATCAACTACTCTACTTCTTAACCATAACCAAGTGTTTTTTTTTCCTCATTTTTTTTTTAAATTAATTTTATAATTATAATTACCAAGTGGTTTTGATGACTGTTGCTTTATAATATAGTTTTAGGTCTGGTACTCTAAGTCACCTTCATTTGCTCCTCCCTCCCCTATTAATTCCCTTGAAATTCTTGACCTTTTATTCTTCCTGATGAAAACAGAGAATATTTTAAAATCAAATCTAATCTATTATTTATAAAAGTATTTTAACTAAAAAAAAAAAGGTGGGGGGAAAGAAAACAGGTCATTCAAACTATTCAGTTGGCAGAGGTGGAGGTAAGATGGAGAGAAATGTTGTTAGTCCCTGAAGCTTTCCCCCAAATCCTTCTAAATACCTTTAGATAATACCATAATATAATTCCTGAAGCAGCAGGATCCACAAGAAGACAGATTTTCCAGCCAAAGATAACTTAGAAGGTCAGCCAGAAAGGCCTGTTGCATTTGGGTAAGATTGGACAGAAGTCAGCAGAAGTTTGGTCAATGGATAAGAACAGCAAATCAGGAGCAGGCTTTGGGGAGCCACTGATTCCACAGCAGCTATTCTTAGAGTTCTTGGACCACAAATGGTAAAGGGATTGAAAAATTGGCTTGAAGGAGATTAAAGAAGTCTCCTTTCTGGCACTGGGAGCACTCTGTTTGCCCACACTCAGATCTGGGACACTGTCCTGGGGGACAGTCCCAGGGCAAAGAGGAGCACTAACACCAGCACTTGCAGCTGCAATGGAGCAGGACTTTTGTCACACTTCCAGGGTAGGGAAGAGTGCTTGTGGCAACTCACAGATCAAATCACAGACCAGGAAAATATACAGATGTATTTCTCCTTACATCATACCACCTTGGAAGAACTGAAAACTTAACAGTCCTTCAGGGTATCATTGAAACCATCTGCATAATCCCCCTGAAGCTTGAGACACTGTATCCTCTATCTTAGAAGTAGAGCCCTACTTTAAAAAAGATTTAAAAGTCAAGAAAGAGACTGGGAAAATGAGCAAAGAGGCAAAATTCTGACCATAGAAAAATACTATGGTGACAAAGAAGACCAAAACATACACTCAGAAGAAGATAACAAAACCAAAGCTCCAGGAAAAATATAAATTGATCTCAGGTTATGGCAGAACTCCAAAAAGAATTTGAAAATTAAAATCAAAGAATTTTGAGAGCAAAAATTAGGAAGTGATGCAAAAGAAAAGAAAAAGAAAAAAGTCAACAACTTGGTAAAAGAGACAGAATGCATTATTAGAGTGCTATATTAGATTGTCTAATCTGACAGAAAAGGAGAATGACAAATGTTGGAGGAGGTATGAGGGAAAAACAACATACTATACTAATGCACTTTTGCTGTAAACTATTTTAACAATTCTTTAGAGCAATTTGGAACTATGCCCCAAAACTATAAAACTGTGTATACCTTTGACCTAGTAGTACTACTAGAAAGTATGTGTCCAGAATGAGATTAAAAAGGGAAAAGGACCTATACATTGGGAAATATTTAGAGCAGCTCTTTTCTGGTGGTAGGGAGGATACTCATAAATTGGCCAATGATTAAAAAACCTGTGCTATATGATTGTGATGGAATACTATTGTGCTATAAGAAATGATGAGCAGGATGAGCTCAGAAAAACCTGAAAAGAAGACTTCTATGAGCTGATTCAAAATGAAATATACTGTGTACAAAATGATAGCAATATTGTAAGATGATCAGCTATGAACAATTTAACTATTCTTAACAATACAATGATCCAGGAAAAGTATGAAGGACTTATGATGAAAAATGGTATTCATCCCCAGGCAAAAAATTGATAGTGTCTGAATTCAGATTGAAGCATACTTAAAACAAACAAACAAACAAACAAACTTATTTTCTTGATTGGGGAGGGGGGGTCTCTGTTTTTTTCACAATATAATTAATATGGAAATATGTTTTTCATGATTATACATGTATAACCTATATAGAATTGCTTGTCTTCTCAATGCAGAGGGTGAGGAGCAGAAAAGGGAGAGAATTTGAAACTCAAAAATTTAAAAGCAAATGTTAAATACTGTTTTTATATGTAATTAGGGGAAATACAGTACTAAATAAATTTTAAAATACACTAATAAAATTGATTCATGTTATTAGAGATAGGATTGGATGCTTTTACAATGCTAGTACTGAGGGCCAGGACTAATTTGCAAGAAACTTGGACAGGAAAGTATACTGAAAAGAACATTTCCAACATTTAGGACGGATCACTTAAAAAATGAGGAAAATAGACATTCTCTACATAAATATTTATATAATCTCAAAGGAGTCACTTAAGAGAAAGTATCACATATAAGTAAACTATATCAATTATCGTATTTCAATAAAGTCTTGTGACTGCATCAATATGAGAACCATGGATGGCTAGTGTCAATAAAAACCTGTTTATGATTTATGATCTTACAGAGTTGCCTGAGGCTCAGAGTTTAAAGAAATTCCCTAAGATAAAAGACTAGTTGTCAAAAATGGAACTTGAACCTAGATCACCTTCTTGATAGTTCCAAGACTGGCCCAAGATGGCTCTCTTTATAATAGTAAGAAATTTTGTTGAGAAACAATAGACAAGAGAAGGGGCCTTAAAGTAAAAAAGACTTGGGGTCAAGCTCTGCTTTTGACATAAAATAAATGTCTTAAACTAAACTTGCAATGTCACAAGACAAACTGCTAAATAACTAAACATTTGCCAATCTTCATTAATATACAGTTTCCTACACAAAATGAAATCACAGTGCTGGGCAAAAAATAGACTATCATCTTATGTTTCTAGTATAATTAGTTATTATATTTTTCAGGGATATGATTTGGCCCACAGTATAATCTTGTAATAGAGAACAATTTTACTAAATGTAAGCATTTCAACCTTTTTTGAGCGACAAATGAACACTGCAAGAGTTGACTAAGATTAAATTCCATCTGAAAGCATTTTTTTTTAAATTGCCAGTAATAAATTCTTAAGAAGAAAAAGGTCTTATGGTAATGTTGACAGATTCTTAACTAGAGCAACCCAAATGTTGCTGTCATGGTGAAATTTGCTCTATAATTTAGCTTAATGGACTCAGTGTATCAATAAATAGCAAGAATATCCACAGTCCTTCTTTTTCCTCCTTTAAATCAAACCTAACTTGATGTCAACAGCTTGTAACCAATACATAATTATAATATTTAATGCACTGAGAAAAGTGGTGGTCTCATATCAATGTGCTTTCCAAACCTCTTAAATGTTCTGATCCACAGTGTTTTCTCTCCACTAAGGAAATCCAGCAAATTATATAACTAGATAAAACTGATCCTTGCCACTTATAAAAATGGATTAAAAGAAAATTCCTATCTGTCTCAGTAGGGACAAGTTTCTGCTTTTAAAATTCAGCTGTATACTAAATCAGAAGGATTTGTCTGCAAGAGTATCATGAAATGGTCTTCAAGTTTTCTTCAAGGTAATAAGAGAAGGAAGAAATGAATAGTCCTATGGTGATAACTGTAATAGTTAAAATTCTCACTTTTAAAAATTTTGTTTAGCAACAGTTTGTTAACTATCACATGATAATGTACCATTACCAAAATCTTCCTTATTCTGTAAATTATAGAGATTTATAAGTATTCTTAAAGAATACTTAAATATGGATTTTTATATAGCAAAGGCCAGAATCAGAGCTTTGGGGAGATGGGAGGAGTGGGGGAGAGACCTGCCCAGAGTCACACAGCGTATAAGGATCTAAGGATGCAGATCCTCCTGAATCCAGGAATAGGGCTCAATCCACTGTGCCATCTAGCCACTGCTGTACCAATTTTAAAAATATTTATTTTTTAAAGAAGTTGAGGGACCCATCCAGGGTGACAAGGCCAGTATATGTCAAAGGTGCAATTAGAAAGACATCACATCTTACCAAGTCAAATATGATTCTCTAAGTATTCATTAATATAATGGAGAAAAAAGTACTTCAGGTTGTATAAAGTGGCACAATTGAAAGTCTTGGATTTAAATTCCACCTCTGACAAATTTTGGCTATATGACTCTGGGTATGTCCCTTAACTTCTCTGAAATACATATACACCAAAATGATCTTCCTTGGAGAGCCTTTCTCGAAGAGAATCTGCACAGACAGAGACAAAAATACACAAACATAAACAGAGCACAGAATCTGGAAGATCTTAGTTCAAGTTCTGATTGTTAACATATAACTTGAGTGACACTTTCAAATGAGTTAGCCTCTCATTGCCCCCATACGACAAAGATACCTCATCAGATCAACACAGAGTGTCCCAAAGGAAGTTCTCTATCCCATTGAAATCATTGGTCTGGTACCAAAAAATTAGTGTTGTATATAATCTATGTTTAACTAGTCAATCATAATAAAAGTGTATTAAGAGTCTACAATGTGTGCCAGGTACTGTGCTTAAGTTTGGGGGTGGATGCAAATGACCTTTTGAAAAAGATGCAACTGATAGTTTGCCTGGAGCTTACAGTTTAGTGGAGTCAAGCCAACAATAGAATACAAAAAGGTTAAGTGTGTGTTGGTGGTGGTGGTGGTGGTGGTGGGGAATTAACACAGGGAAGGCACTAGAATTAAAAAGGGTTTAGAAAGGCTTCCAGTAGAAGGTATATAGTTGAAACTAAAAGAAAGCCAGACAATTCAGTGGAGAAATCTTTTGGGTAATAGAGCAGGAGAGGATCATCAAGATAAAAACAATGGTAACTTTGGAGATAGAAGTTTTGGTGTGGATTGATGCGGCTAGAAGCCAGTTTGGAAGGGATTAAGTACAAAGTAAAATAAGAGATAGTAAAGTATCTTTTGTAAACTTTTTGGGGAATTTAGTTATAAAGGACAGAAAAAATATAGGACAGTAGTTGGCAGTGACAGAAGGATAGAATGAGGTATTGTTTTTTGTTTGTTTTTTTCTTTTTTAGGATGTAGGATACATAGATATGTTTATAGGCAGTAGGGAAGGAGCTAGTAGATATAAAGAATGAGTCAGGAAGACAGTAATGGCAATCTGTTAGAGGAGATGAGATAGAATGAGATCAGTTTAACAGGTTTTTGTTGTTGCATCATTTCAATCATGTCTGACTCTTCATGACCCTTTTGGGATTTTCTTGGCAAAGATACTGGAATGGTTTATTATTTCCTTCTCCAACTTATCTGACAGATGAGAAACTGAGGCAAACAGAATTAAATGACTTGTTCAGGGTCACATAGATTATAAATATTTGAGCCTGTTTCCAAACTCATGGGGATGAGTCTTCCTGATTCCAAACTCAGTACTCTAACTGCTAAGAATCCAGCTGCCTGACTTGAACATCCTGTAAGGCATAAGACTACCTCATCAAATGAGTCAAGGGTAAAGGAGAACAGATTGGAAATGAGGGAAAGAGAAGAAGTGGGAACCCATGGCAAATAGCCTCAATTTTTTCCTGTAAAATATGAGAAAAGGTTCCCAGCACAGAGGGTGGGAAGGAAAGCCATGAAAGATCTGAAGAGAGATGAAAAAGTTTGGAAAAGCTGCTATAGAAGGTAGAATAGTGAACCAATCAGGAAGGTACAGAATTATTGTCCGGTAGCAGTAAAAGACCAGTTGAGGCTGTAATATGCAATATGTTCAATTGAAAAATTATGTGATGTTCTCTACCTTTGTTCAGCAGTACATAGGATTAAAGGTGTTGGATAGTGTGAAGATCCAAAGTTGAAACTTAGCAAGACAAAGTGAGAGATCTAAGGGATCCCTGGTATATCATCTATGGAGCAAGCATTCTAGAAAACACAGTAGACGGAATGAGTAGAATTTGGATAAGACTTTGAGTCTGGAAGTAAAAGAATAAGAAAATGTGTAGTAGAGGATAGGAAGTGGGATTTGGATGATGATCTATTTGGCTTTGGAATCACTGATTTAAACAGTGTAAAATAAAAGGTACAAGTATGTTCATCATTGAATAGAAAGTGTCAGTCCTCTTCCTGGAGGAGACTGCAGATCATGCAGGAGATAAATGAAACTATATACAAATATCTACAGATCTAGAAACATATAAATTTAGTTAGATAGATCTGGATTTATATAATATGCATATGCATGTACATATGTACATATACACACACACTCACACATATGGCAATATGGCATATTATTTATAAAGCTAGATTAAGAATTGAAAAGACTGGTGTTCAAATCCTACTCTGAGATACATTGTCTGTCTGTTTGATACTAGGGAATCATTTAACGTCTTAGTGACCTAGACAGATCTGTATGAGTTAAATATTTAACACTAAGAGAAACTTACACTAATTATTTTTTAAAAGTGGCCGGCCATCCATATATACAGATACAAATATGTATATCCATAAAAAAAGGATCAATGAAAACAAACATCCTTAGAACAAGTCAGCATTTAACATGAAAATAAAAATACTTCTTAAATTTAAATTCCAGTTATTTCAGCTACTTAGTGATAAACATTCCTCTCTAGAGATCCTACTTACCTACTACTGCAGCAAGTTAAAAGGAAGAATGAGAAAAAAGAAAGAAAAAGGAAAAGTGTTTTCCTAAAAGATTATCTGCTGAGTCAATGAGCTGTAGGCATTATTATATAGCTCTGTTATTAGGGCTGAAAGCCTCAAAGGCTTTTGTTATATCACTAATTTCTTTCTGCAAGGCTTCAGCAAATGAGCCGATTTATCTGGTTCTGCATGCTTGGGGCTTGATACATGCTATTTGTACATGACTAGTCTCATCTGCATGGCACCATTGATAACATTTATCTGCACATCAAAAAGGCCCATCTCCTGATATAAAAAAATTCACCCATATGCTGAGATGAGAAGTGTTAAAGCAGTAGATAAAAGATATGCCATTTCCCACAAAATGGAGTTGAATTATGGAAAGATCACCAATAGTCATGTGCAAAGGTGCTGAAAAAGCATCAGCAAAGTATTTTTAAAATCCATAGTGAAAAGATATATATTTATTATGAAAACAAGACAGTAGGCTTTTTTCTTTAACATCTAGCATGTTTTAATTAGAAATTATTTACACCTAATTTACTTTCTGCATATAAAAAGATGAACTTCACATGTCTAATAAATAAAAAGAAAATTTCTAAAATATGTACTAGACTACTCCCATTGTTCACCACTATTCTACAGATGAGTGAGTGACTAGCAGAAGTCTATTTTCTTATGTACAAATTTGCAGGTTGAACATGATACAGATTCAAAATTTAAGAGCTTTCAAAAGCTTGAAGTTTCCCCAGAAAAAATAATCACAAAGAATGTTCGGAGAAAATAAGTAAAAAAGAGATGGCCAATTTTTAGAACCCTTTGCCACAAAATGTTTCTCTCTTCAGTAGTGAACCACTTAATATCATCTGCATGAGAGATATTGAAAAGGAGACAACTTGCATATATGATAACCAGATAATAAGTTTCCAAATTTACATCAGGTGAAATACTGCACATCCTTTTCAGAAAATCAATGGTATTCTTTAAGAAGGAAGGTGTCTATTGAATCAGAGTTAAAGGATTTTGTTCATGTAATTCATCATCTTTTCAGAGAGCAAGGTTACATTAGGCTCCAATCACCCCCTACTCAGACTCTTCCCAGCATTTGGTAATATAGACAGTCGAGCTAATTTTCTGTCATTCAGGAAGAACCATAGGCTTACTAAACTTGTATCATCATCACCTCTGAAACACAGTAAAAATCACTGTTAGAACCGATGGTTTATTAGATCGAAGCCACCATCAACAATGTCAACTCTGCCTGGTTGTGTTAACAGGAAAATGTTTTACGAGTTCCACCACTGGGCATCAATTTAACTTCCAGCACCGGCTATGCTGTAAAACCGTGAACGTAATTTATATGGTGACCTGCGTGTGTGGGAAGCAATATCTAGGTGAAACTTCTCACAGTCTGACAAAATGCTTTGATTTGCACCATTCAGATGATTGAACAAAAAGAGTTTAAGCAATCACCACCAATAGCCTTTATCTCCAAATGCACTAAAAATTTATTACTCTATGAGTTCAACCTATTGCTTTAGAGCCAGGTTTGAAAGAACAGAAATGATTGGATAAATATTGCATTTTCAACTTGTTCACATCTTATCCATTAGGTTTAAATATTGGACAAGCTTTATGTTTTAAGATAAACATCAGTTTTTACTGATTCCATCACAGAGTCCATTTAGAAAGCCTCCAAATGTTTCCAGAGGAACATTTTTTTTTTGCTTACCTAAAGCTGAGAATACATGTTCATTCCCAATTAGATGAAGCAAACTAAAGGCATTGCCAAAGTCTGCTTAAACTCTGTTGCTGTCACCTTTTCTTTTACTTAGCACTAATGCATCTGGTAGGACCATCCATCTCTCATGCTGCTTATAGGGCAATCAAGTAATAACTCAAGCGAGAAGCGTAGTGGAGCTGACTCACTTGTACCATTGAGCATTGTCTTCAATTTGAACATGCTCTCTAAATTTCAAAGTGCTTACAGAATGATAAGCTAGTATTATTGTTTTTGCTAAACTATGCAAAATAAAAGAATAGTAAGTTTACTATTCAAAAATGATAAAATCAAGGTTGATCAATAGTTCCTAATCTCTCTCATAGCTTTTCCAAAATATATTAGTTTTAACTAGTTGCCCAACAAGAGGGTATTTGTAATCCATTGGTTTCCTTCCCTATTTGCCTATTCCAGACAATGAAGATGCAAGTGACTTTCTGAAGTACAGAGAAGAAGCATTATTCAAGTTGATAGTGATATCCTGAAAACAATTTAGAATTATGCTTAGAAACGAACTAAAATGTTAATACTCTGACTCAGAGATCATATTGCTAGCTATATGGTCCAAGAGGGTCAAGGATAATAAAAGAAAAAACCCCACGTACACCAAAATACACCAAATGTACAGCAACCTCATTTGTGGTAATAAAATAGAAAAAAGAGCAGATGACCATTGACTGTGAATCAGCTAAACAAATTGTGGTGCATGAATTTAACGGAATATTACTGTGCCACAAGAAATGATGAATATGAAGACTACATAAAAGCATAGAAGTTTTACATTAATTAACATAAAATGAAGTAAGCTTAACCAGGAAGAGAATATTACACAAAATCAAAATGCTATGACATGATAATAACCAGAAAGAGCCTTAAAGAAGATATGAGAATGCATTTCTTTTCCTTTTTGGCAGAGGTGGAGAACTATGGACGCATAACATTACTAACAATGTCGTATTTGGCTAATGTGTTATTTAGTTTTGATGAGTTATTTGCTCTTTTTTAATATAAAGAGTAGCTCTCTGAGAGGGGTAAAAATTATGGTGATGTCAACAAAAATAATAAAAAAGAAACCAAATGATAAAAAATAACAACAATAATAAAACGAAACCAAAGGGATTATTTATAATATCACTTTCTTCCACTACTTGTACTATAAGATTTCAACCAATTACCAGTGCCTAGACTAAGTCAATCAATTTAGGGTAGCATCTTATCATTTTCTAATTTGGTTGGTAGGAAACTATAAATTATTATATTGTAATATATTTTAAAGTAAGCTTTCTTATTAAGCGTTTCTTGGATTGTGACATAATTTTAGAGCAGGAATTCTTCACTTGAGATTCATGGATACGGTGACAGATTTCAAGGGGTCTATAAATTTATTTTGGAAAAAAATTCCATCTTTATTTCAATATCATTTATTCCCTTTGTAAAGGGGTCCATAGGCTTCACCAATATTGGATCAGAGGATCTACATTCAATTCTGGCCTGTAACACTAAATACCTCTTGGGCAACTTATCTGTCTCATCTTTTTGGGACTAGCTTTCTTCATCTTAAAAATGAGTTTGAAATAGAAGGCTCCAGAAGTCTTTTCCTACTCTAGGTTTATGACCCTTAACCTAATATTTATGCAACAGGTAGTCTGTTAAAGTTCTATGCTTAGTAAATCTTATGGTATAGAGTGACAATGGATTCTTTAAACTTAAAGCAATGTCATGTCCTGCAGTCACAGAGAAGTCTAGAGCAGGGCTTGTGGCTGAATGTTTTTGGTCCAAAGACCAGATTAGCTAAAATAGAGGACATCACCACCAGGTTAGTCACAATAATTTCAAGAAATTGAAATTGTCAAAAACTAGCTACTTAAAAAGAAAAGAAAAAGATTAAGTTTCTAAATCAGAGAAGAACTCAGGATAAGTATACTGGTGAATAGATTATCCATTCTGATAAAATTACAAATCTTTCAGTTATTCATAATTTCAACTATGTGCCAGGAAGTGACAATGAACTGAGCCTGACACTAAGTAGGCAGAAGAACTCCAACTGTAATTCATTTGGCCACTAAAAACTTCCTATGATGTCTAGTAGCTTACTTCTACAAAAAAGCATGTTTTCAACACTAACTAATATTCTCCCAGTAATTCTACAATGGCTAAAAATAACATAATATCAAGTCCTGGCAACGGCACCTACTTATGGTAGTTTGAAGAGCATTACAAATGATGAGACCTATGTAAAAAAAAAAAGGGGGGGGGCGTAAAAGACATCATAGCTGAAACAATCAGAAATGGAAGACAGTCACATAACAATAATCCTATAACCCTACACATTAAAAAAAATAAATAAATCAAGGAAGTGAACTAATACCAAAAATTTTAAAATAAAATAAAATAAAATAAAATACCTCTGGTTCACAGTGGATCTTTTATAGAAGTTTTATGAAAAGACACACAGATTGAGAATTATAAAGGATGAGAAAGTCCGAAAGGTCTGTGCTCTTCATTGGAGAAAAGTTCCCACACTGAAAAAATCCCATCATCTCCCCTACAGTATTCTGCTTACAGTAAGCAGAATAATTAAATACACACAGTTGTATTTATTAGGGCTTTGCATTTTTAATACTTATGTCTGATCACCTGCTTTCTTCTATTCCAAAATTGTGCCACTTATTAAGGAATCATCAACCAACAAACTTTAGTACAGTTAGAAATAAATAGCAACTGAGATGTTTTTGCCGCCTTCACATCTGCCTCCTCTGATTTCATGAATTTTGTTGCTATACTGAAGTAAAAATGTCTGGGTTTTTAGAAAGAATATAAAGCAAAAACTGCTACTCTTAAAAAACAAACAAACAGAAACCCTCAAATCATCCCATATTTCACATACAAAGCCATTTGTTACAGCACTGCTAAAGGAGACTTAAGTATTTAAGTTGGGTTGCCTGGCCAGATCTTTTAAGCTGTTTTTCTTATCTTGTTCTTCAAAATTCAAAACTAGAAAATCCCTCTTGAGTGGAAAGGCAAGGGAAGGCTGATGTCCCTTCTAGGGTTAACAGATGCTTTTTTGTAAGATTTTAGGTAAGATTAACCTTTTGCTCACAATAGGGCTGGTTATCAGTTTTATTTTGACTGTCTTTAACTCAGGTAAAAATCAATATGAAGCGAGACAAAGGGCTCTAGAGGCCCTGGCTATACCAGCTTTTGGTTTGGCTCCTGCACAATTCTACAACATGCTGAGGCTGGGCCGGATTAGCCTGCTTGTGTTGAGTAAACCGATGATACTCAATAAACAGTTTCTGTTGTAAACCCCTTAGGACGTGCAAAGCCACACTAGTTGGCAATAGACCAGATAAGCTGCAGAACCAGCTGTAATCTCATTTAGACCTGAGCTGATCCTCCTGTCCTTTCATTCCACAGGATCAAAGCAAACCACTGAGGAGGCAGCTGTATTATAGCAGCTCTGCTTGCTGGATGCAGCAAACATTTCATAAATTCCACTCCTTGAAGCAAGTCTGTACCTAATCTACCCAGAGCTGGGACAATCAATGGATTTCTGAATTCATCAGTCTTGATTATTACATGGTAACTGTTTTCTCTTTATAGAAGGCTGGTTGTTGTAAGCCAACTTCAAGAAACAGTTTCTATTGCTGACCAATCAGTTTTCCCCCTTCTGGAAAACCCTCACACTTTTGTAGTGTCAGTGAATGGAAACAAAATAAAACAAAACTTCTAAATATACTACTTTTCAAAAATATGTTTATTAGAAAAAACTATGGGAATGCTAAATTCCACCAACTATAACTGATGATGAAGTCATTTATTTCCACTTACTAATTAATAACAATAACTAGTGTTTGTCAGCTACTGGGACATGATGATGGTTTATTTCAAATCTTTACTGCTATCAAACAAGAAAGACAAATAGACCAAAACCAGTCATGTATGAAAATTATGAGAAAAGCTTTTCTGTTCAACTAACTTCGTAATTGAAATTTTTAATGATTTCTCTCCCAAATACTGTGTAAATAAAGATATTATTATTTTAAAAGTTTTGTGTATGTATACACAAAACTTTTAAAATAATTCAAAACTGAAAACAAGCTAAATATCTTTATTTTTCCCTAACTTTAAATTGGGGCTTATCAGCAATAATGTCCCATAGAGGATTTTTCCCATAATTGTTATAATTTCAAAGTCTTTGCAATAGGAAGAAAGCAAGCAAATGACAAATCTTGATGTCAACCAACATAAAGGAATCTATAGGAGCTGACATATCCAAAATAAAATTCCACATAAAAGTACATTTCAAATCAACTATATTAAAAAGTAAAGAATTTTAAAGCTGGAAAGTGCCTTAGAGATGATTTAGTCAAACACTAATTTGAGAAAAAAGGAAACTAGGCCCAAAAGCAGTCAATAACAAAGGCAAGGTTAAAAATCTTGGTCTCTTGGCTCCAAATGCCAACGTTTATTGCATTATACATGTTGCTTTCAAAAATTTAGTTCAATATTATTAAGCAATGAATAGTACAAAGTTTCAGTGTATTTCAGGGACATGTGATAAGTGAGTTTCCACCTGTCAACCAAGACATCTTTCAGAAATAATCACATTTCTCATTTCTGTGGCTCAATCTTTTTCAAACTATCTGCTGTGCTATTTAATGATTCACCTCTCTCCAATCCATTCTTCAGACATAAAGGGGTCCCATTTAACATAATCACATAATAACAGCAAAAGTGATGAGTATCAGAACCCTAATTCTTCTAATATTTGCAAAACCCAGCTCTTTGTAATAATAATAATAACACCATGATAGCAAACTGCAAAACTGTGTAATTATACTTTAATTGTATTGTGAGGCATGCATTAATCACAAAGTTTAAGTACCAGGGATGGAATTATAATAATTCTGTAAAACAAATTTAAGCTAGCTAAGTAGGTCAGAACCACTAACATGCAACAGGAGACCTCTGGGAATTTATCAGTTAATGGCTATTTATGTGCAAATGAGTGCCCTCCAACCCTCCAAAATCCTGTGTAGCTGAAGGGTATTTCTGTTAACCAGGAGCACTGCTTAACTGCAGAGGCATAAATTAAACCATTTTATTGGAATAATTTTAATTCCTCTACTTTTGGCCCACCATACTCCCTCCTACCTCACTAGCACAATTTATAGTATTAATTTGAACAGAAAGATGAGTGCTACAGTTTTTATACATAGACACACAGACACAAAATCCCTATTTCTAATATTTTTTAGAAAAACAGAGCAAAAATGCTACCATGATTTTCAGATTTTCTAAAGAGAGCTTTAAAGATTACTAGAATTTCCAGAGGTTGAAAATCAGCTCAATATCGGAATCTCTTTTATAATAAACTATATAATTAAGTAGAATTATTTTAGAAGACAATGAAGTTGTACTACTTTTTTTTTTTCTGTCAGAATGTACATCTGTCAAAGAGTTTGGGTTCCAGTTTAGAAAAGAGAAGAAAATACTATCCGCTTATTTTGGCTGGAAAAGGGAAAAAAAAATTAAAGCATCACTCCAACGCATAATACTCATTTTAGATTTTCCTTAAAAAAGCCAAAAAAACAGCGTGCGCACGCACGCGCGCGCACACACACACACACACACAGCAAAACAAAACAACTAATCAAACAAACCATGTCTGATTTCTTTAGTGGGGGGAGGGAGAAGTCATCCAAAGAACAGTTTGCAAGGCATTATAAATATGGCTATTCGGCAAGTCACTTAAATAGCTACTAAAGCCATCAGCATCCCCTGATTACATGCAGCAAGGAGGTATTCATGCATTCACAGCAGTAGCACTTCTTTGGCTTCAGGTGATAGTGTCTTGAAAATAACTGGTGACATAAGATAGTGTTAAAATGCTTTTTAAATTCAGTAGGACTGGAGAAAAAAGTTTCAAGTGGCATGAATGTTTTTCTCTTGGAACACTTCCTTGATTACCTTCTTTCCCAAATTAATAAAAAAAATAATAATAACAACTGACATTTAAATGGCACTTACTATGGGGCCAGGCACTATGCCAATTAGCATTTTACAATTATTATTTCATTTGATCATCACAACCTTGAGAGGTATGTACAGTTCTTATCTCATTTTACAGATGAAGCAACTGAGGCAAACAGGGATTGACTAATTTTTGCAGGGTCACACAGCTAATGAATATGAGGCTGAAATTGAACCCATCAGGTCTAACCACTGTGCCATCTAGTTGCTCCCAAGACCAAATGCCAAGTAAAAGCTAGGCCACTGTGGTGATAAGTTGATGGCTTACAACCCTAGATATGGTTAAAATAAAATTTGCTAATGCTGTTTTAAGAAAGCATAGAATCCAAAGAAGATCAGTAAGTCAGCTAGGTGGCACAGTGGAGAGAAAAATTGGCCTGAAGTTAGAAAAACTCAAGTTCAAATCCAGTCTTAGATACTTATTAGTGTCAAATGACTTAAGCTCTAGGTGCCTCAGTTTCCTTAAATGTAAAATGCAGATAATAACATTTACCTCAGGACTGTTGAGAGGATCAAATGAGACAATATTCATAAAGCATTAAGCACCATGCCTAGCATAAAGCAGGTGTTATATTTATGCTACTGTTAAAAGTAATTATTATTTTATTATATCAACTATTATATGAGAACCTCCAACTTTAGCACTATTATTGAAAATAATATGTGTGTGTGTGTGTGTATGGTGTGTGTGTGTGTGTGTGTGTGTGTGTGTGTGTAAGTAAAAACAACTCTGGAAACCATAAAAGGGTTAACTTGGGGGCAGCTAGGTGCCACAATAGATACAGCACCATCCCTGGAGTGAGGAGAACTGGAATTAAAATCTGGTCTCAGGAGTTTGATCCATACTAATTATGTGATCCTAGGCAAGTCACTTAACCTGACTTCCCTCTATTCCCAAAAAGAAGTTGTTTTTTTTTTCTTCCCCCACCAGTATTTAAGCAACCTGCTATAGAGTCCAGAAAACCTATATTCAAATGCTACCTCTGTTTTACCTACCTATAAGATACCTGTAATACTTAAATCAGGGTTGATGTAACCCTCAAATGAAACAATGAAGACAATCCTACTATGTGCCTTTTTATTTCCAGACCTTAGAATCTTGGTCCCCACATAGTAGGTGTCTAAGCACTTGTTGACTTGACTGGCACTCTAAGTGGGGCAATGCAAACATATGTAGAAAAGCCAAGCAAATCCTGCTCTTAAAACTTACACTCAACTAGGGAAAACAAAATACATACAAGAGGATGGGATGGAAGATAACATTAATGAGATTACTGCCTCATGGAGAAGGTGATGTTTGAGTTCACTTCTGCCCAAAACTGATTCCCAAGAGTCAGGGATGAAAAGGAAAAGCATTTTAGTCAAGGAGACAACCTTTACAAAAGACACATTGGACAGAGAAGAGGGGATGTTGTTTGTGGAGAACACCATTGGGTCAGTTTGGCTGTATTGTATAATAGGGATTTTATAAATATTATTTTTCTTATATGTGATTCACTGAAAAGATGACTGTAAAGCTTGCCTCTACTATCCAGGTTTCCCTAAGACCACATGCATTAAGTGAAAGATGTTTAATAGGAATTGGGGTGAGTTTCTCATTTGAAAACCTAATTTCATTAGAAATGGTATAACTTCACAAAGAAACAAAAGGAAAGAAAACATTCTTTCATTGAAAAAAATAAGTTAGCAAATGAACAAAACTCTCAAAAGTTTATCTCTTCTAACTAAAATGGAGAGCTCCCAGACATTATTTAAAAACAAAAAACTCATTTGAAGACCACCATATTTTTACTTCCCTAGGTTAGGAACAGTGGTTTGATGAAGTCAGTACCTTCCAATTACTGGCAAAAATCTCAATACTATCCCTTTCTAAACATTGCCCTAAGGCTTAATTAACCCTGATTAGAGATAAACAGGACCCTCATTCAGAGAAAAGAGACTAACTAGCTCATAGAGTCAGCAAATTGGAAGAGAATACCACACAAGACAGGTCTTTCATATTCACCAAGCTCTAAAATTCTATATGATAATGGTTACAAAGAAGAAAGGGGATAAGTGAAAGTGTTATGAAGAAAATAACTCCCTCTTCACTTCACACAGTGTTGTAAAGGAAATTTCAAACAGAGAATTAAAAAGGAAAACAATATAGTTTCATAACGTTATGTATTTTAAGCAAGAAAGGCCCTTAGAAGCCTTCAAGCATGACCTTATTTTACAGGTGAGAAATTGAGATTGCTCTGAAGAATGACTTATCCAAGGTCAAGGAGTTTCAGAAAATAGCAGAGGCAGGGATGAAACTCAGATCATCTTGAATACTTTACCTCAGAAAAAATAGTCTTTTTACAAAATAGATGCCTAGTCATAATAAATATTCAATATATGTTTACGGACTAGACTAAAACTCTTCAAGTATTATATATTTGTCTAGACTATTGCAATGTCCTTCTAATTGATTTTCCTCTTCTCTTTCAAATCCATCTACCACTCAATTGCCAAAATGTTTTTCTTTTCAAGTAGAGTTCTGACCAAATCACTCCTTCCATTTGCTTCCTCAATAAACTCCAATGTTTCATTATTTCCATGTTCAAATATAAAGCTTTTTGTTTGGCATTTAAAAGATGCTCATATCCTGGTCCTCTCACTTTCACAAATTCAAAGATCCCATCACACTAAGCTACTGGCTCTCCTTCACATATAGCATAAACATTCTGATCTCATTCCTACTTTTGCATTAGCTTACCTGAATCCTTTCCCATCTCACTTTATCCTTTTAATTACCCTGGCTTCCTTTAAGACTCCACTCAAATTTCACCTGAAGAGCCCTTTCTCCAAATTCCCAGATGCTAATTTCTTCCTCTCTCACATTGTCTGCCCCATCTACTCTTTCTAAAGTTATTTAAATGGCATCTTTCCCATTAGAATGTTTGCTTCTTCTTCTTTTTTTTTTAATACCTTTTTATTTACCAAAAAAAAAAAAAAAAAAAAAATGCATGGGTAATTTTTTCAACATTAACCCTTGCAAAATCTTCTGTCCCAAATTTTCCCTTCCTTTCCCCCACCCCCTCTCCTAGATGGCAGGTAGTCCAATACATATTAAATACATTAAAATATATGTTAAATGCAATATATGTATACATAGTTATACCATTATCTTGTGGCACAGGAAAAATCAGATCTAGAAAGAAAACAAAAATGCAAGCAAACAATAACAGAAAAAGTGAAAATGCTATGTAGTGGTCCACACTCAGTTCCCACAGTCCTCTCTCTAAGTATAGATGGCTCTCTTCATCACTGAACAAGTGGAACTGGTTTGAATCATCTCATTGTTGAAGAGAGCCATGTCCATTAGAATTGATCATCATCTAGTCTTGTCGTTGCCCTGTATAATGATCTTGGTTCTGCTCATGTCACTTAGCATCAATTCATGTAAATCTCTCCCGGCCTGGAGCCTCTAGACCTCCAATTATCCTGTTGGTCATTTCTTACAGAACAATAATATTCCATAACATTCATATACCATAATTTATTCAACCATTCTCCAATTGATGGATCCATTCAGTTTCCAGTTTCTAGCCACAAACATTTTTGCAGAATGTTAGCTTCTTGAGGATGGGGATTACTCATCTTTATGTCCCTGATGATAAACACTTAAAAAATAAATATCTGCTAATGCTCGACATTCAGGGCAACTATGAAAGAAGTTACTCAAAAACCTCATTTTCTATAAAATGCCAGTTTCTTCTTCTTTACTGACACCTACCATCCTAGCGCACAGAAGATAAAGACTTAAGTAGTTTGCTTGTTCCTAAATTTAAGATAAAGTTTGGTAAGAAGTAAAGTCAACATATCATAAATCCATATCTGAAATGTGGATTTTTCATGTGAATGAATAAGGAAGACATAGTTTATGACCTATTTTTACTCAGATTCTTACTACCTTAACATTAAGAATTGTTATAACAGCTCTTTTTATGGTACCAAAGAATTGGAAAATAAGTAGATGCCCTTCAATTGGGAAATGGCTCAATAATTGTGATATATGAAGATAACTGAAATATTATTGTTCTATAAAAATGGCAACTATGTGGTTTTTAAAAGACCTGGAAAGATTTACATGAATTGAGGCTGAGCAAAACAAGCAGAACCAGGAATAAATTATACACAATAACAGCAAGAATGTGCGATGATCAATTATGAAATACTTGGTTCTACTTAGTGGTTCCGTGATCCAAGGTCATCCCAATAGACTGACAGAAAATGCCATCTGCATCCAAACAAAGAACTATGGAGAATGAATGTAAATCAACATATGTTATGTTCACTTCTTTTTTCTGTTTTTTTTTTTTTTTTCTCTTTCATGGTTTTTCCCTTTTGCTCTGATTTTTCTCTCCCAACACGATTCATAAAGCAAAATGTATTTTAAAAACAAATAAACTAAGTGGAAAGAGAAAAAAAAAAAGGAATTGTTGGTACTGTCAACAGCAGAAACTGATTTCATTTTGTAAGTGGAAAAGACACTAAAGAAGAAGCATTAAAATTTGCTTTACTGATAAAAAAAAAAAAAAAAAAAAAAAAAAAAGAGTTGTGCTATGTGATTCTATAGCACTGTGCCTGGCACCTTCTTCATCTGTCAACTAAAGCTAACAGTAATTATGCCAGAAGCTTGCTATGAGAAACAAACAAAAAATCAATATATGTAAAACATTTTGCAAACCTTACAAGTCTATACAAATGCCAGATATTATTGTAATTTGAAAAATTAATTGTTTCTGATAACATTTTGTGAAATACCAGACTATCAACAAGGGGAAAAATTTCTTAAAAACTTTTATTTCCTAATAGTAACAAACTCATAATAGATAGGACAGGGATGAGGTCTGTGATTTCATTTGCATAAGGGTGAGGGAATGAGTTTGTCCCTTCTCTGAAATAGAAAATCAGTCTTACAGAGTTGTCTAGGGTTTAAGTGACTTGGCTTTGAAACTCTACTATGTTGTGTTAACTTTCAAGTTATGCTTCAGTGGATCCTAAAGCTTGTTTTGGAGAGAAGAAAGGGCTAGGAAATTTGAGAAGGGTTTTGGGATAAGAAGAGAAAGAAGATAAAATGTTCATATGAGGAATGGAGGTTTGAGAAGAGGACATGAAAGCAAGATGGGATTCTGATAGCATAAAACAAGTTAGTACTGCAATAATCTTCCTCCTTGCTGTTTCTCTTTTTTGCCATATTGAGACCTTAAGTGCTGAAGCAAAATAAAAGAAATTTAGGGTTTTCTCTGGCAGGGCTATTTTCCCCTGACTCTATTTATTGCTCTCCCCCCAAAAAAAAACAAAAACAAAAAAAAACTCATTGAACCTACCTGCCTCTGTAAGATCAGGTGAGAAAGTGAATCAAGTGGAAAGAAGGAATCAGAGAAAGGTTCAAGAAATTCTCAAAGGTGAAATTCATATTGCAATTCAACAGGTCATTAATAAGAGAATACATATTTTAAAATACATTGAAGTATAATACATAAATTGTAAACCATTTATATTTACCATGATATTTTCAGTATCAGTTACTGAAGTACCATTTATGTGATAACTCCCAGTTTTTGACAAGGGCATCACAATTTTCCTGATCACTTCAGTTTTGTTCTCTCTTTCATTCCATTTATCTAGTCCCAGAAACAGAATCTCAAGCCTAGAAACAATCTCATAGATCATGTAGTCCAAATCCACTCTGTCAAAATTCTCTCTATATAGTGCTCATCTAAAAGTTCAAATGATGTTAGGAGAAACTCACTATTTCCCAAGGAAACATAATGCACTACCCATTTAATTTTGGCATATTATTTTTATTAATTATTTCCTATTTATCATGTACATTGTTTGCTTTGTTTATATCTGCACATTGTATCCCCCATTAGACTGCGCTTGAGGACAGGGACCATCTTTTACCCCTTCTTATATCCCCAATATTTATCATAGTGCCTGGCATATAATAGGTGCTTAATGATTGAGATAATTTCATTGATCATAAAAATCATAAATTTAGAGCTATAAGAGGCCTTAAGAGCCCACTGATTTGAACCTTCTCATTTTACAGATGAGGTTTTTATTCAAGTACTAATAAACCCCTCCCCGCCCCCCTCCACATCACAAACAACATTGAATAAACCAGGGCCAGAGTCTTTCCAATGGCATCAGACAATTCAAATGAGCATTTTATGTGCCAGAACTAAATTGAGTGCTAGGGATTCAAAGATAGGCCAAAAAAAGGTCCCTGCTCTAGAAAAGCTCAAAATTTAAGAGACAACATGCAAACAAATTAAATAAGAGATCATCTCAGAGGAAAGGCATTAATAATAATCATTACAGTGGTTAACACCCGAATGGCATTTTAAGGTTTGCAAAGTCTTTTACAAATAATATCTCATTTTATCTTTACAACTACTCTGGGAAGAAAATGGTTAATATTTTGTTGTTCATCTTTTGTTATCAAAAGCTACTAATAACATCATGAGAATGATGTCTTGATTTTTGAGTTATCTCCATTTTGCAGGTCAGAAAAGAGAGGCAGGTAGAGGTTAAACAATTGGCCCATTTACACAGCTAGCTAGTAAGTGCTAAATTCAGATTTTTATTATTATAGGTCTACCACTATATTCACTAATATATCTAGCTACCTACTATTAGAAGGAAATTGGCAAAAGCTTCTTAAATAAGATTGATGTTTATCTTGTCAAAAATAGGAGATAAGCTTGTCAAAAAAAGACTAATTTAACATAACTAGTTCTTAATGAATCTATATTGGCTTCAAGTTACTTACTCTTTTTTTAAACATAGTTGAAAATTTTGCTTTTAATGTTTCCTAGAATTTTGACAGCAATCAATTTAAATTCATGAGACACTGGTCTGAAAAATCTAGGCTCATACTTGCAGTAAAGAATGGTTTCCTACTCTCTTTAAAGAGATGGACAAGGGACACAGAATAAGGCCTCTTTTCAAATGTGGCCAATAAATTAATTTGTTTTCTCTAACTCATTTTTAACTTCAAAACCAACATTCGGCCTTTTTTGAAAAGATGTCCTTCTTTCCCCAAACCCAATGAAATCTTCTTATTCCAGGTTTTTATCATCTTGTGTCTAAATTAATAGAATGTTCTCCTTACTATACTTTCTTCCTCCTGTAATACATCCTACATTCCACTGCCAGGTCAATCTTCCTTAAATTCCAGCTTTGCCATGTCACTCCTATATTCAAAATTTTCAAGTGGTCTCTCTGAGTACTGAGCTCTACTCCCACATGCCTTTTATAATTTGGCAGTGCACTTCCATGATAGCTTATTTCACACTGGACTCCAAAGCAGGCACTCTATTGTAGCCATCTGGTATGGCCTGTCATTGTTTTAGCAGCACAATGTACTACTACTTATGGTCTTTATTCCTCACATTAGACTTCTTACTTGGAATGCTTTCTCTTTCCTCTTTTGACACCATACCAATCATCTCAAATCTTTGGATGACCTGCTTATGCCCTTTAAAGTAATCATATTTATGTCAAATTAAACATATGCATATATATATATGTATGTATAAACGCATACATATAATACCATTTCTTGCTTGAACTTTTATCACTTTTTTTCTGAACTCCTATATATTTTAAAGTTAGTCTATAACTAGGTGATAAATTTTATACACCTACTTATATTGAAACAGGAAGCCAAAAAAATTCAAGTATTTACAATATACCAACACTATTTTTTTTGATAAGTAATTAGTAAATAGTAAGAAGTAAATAGATTTTAAGTTTCTTGAGTGGACAGGCATTTATAGTCTCCTTTTTTATCTTATTCTTAAGGATACCACATATAATGCTGAGAGGAATATTTGTTGTCCAGTTGTTTCAATTGTGTCTGATTCTTTGTAATAACATTTGGAATTTCTTGAAAAAGATATTGAAATGGTTTACCATTTCTTTCTCCAGCTCATTTTACAGATAAGGAAATTGAGGCAAACAGGGTTAAGTGACTTATCTAAGGTCACATAGTTAGCAAGTGTCTAAGGCTAAATTTGAACTCGGGGAAGATAAGTATTCCCGACTCCAGATCTGGCACTCTATCCAATGCACCACTTAGCTCCCCCAAGAAAGGACTAAAGTTTCTTTCAGTCTATATTCCTTGACTGACTCTAAGTGTTGAAGTGTTCTATTAGTCTTTTAAAAAATTATTAAAATCTTAATGATTAAATTTGCTCTTTAGTTTTAGTAAAATAAACAAACTAACACATATAATATATATTTTTAGTCATTCTCCTTAAAAGTCATCAAATTTTTCATTTTTTACCTTATAGGGTCATATTTCATATACTATTTTTTTGATCTTCATACCCGTAAAATTAGCATTATTAAACAAAGTTCTCACTTAAACTTCATTATCTTTCATGAATTTTTTGGTCCTAATTATATTATAGCATATTATTACAATAATTTAACATTCCTTCCATTGGAAATTTAGGTTTCAAATAATGTTATTGTAAAGTATAGCTATATTGCTAAAAAAGATCATCTAGGATTATTTATATTTTATCTAATCCAATTTTTGCATAGGAATAATCTTGATAAGATTTCCAAAGACTTCAATATGCTTAAAGTCTCATAGGTGGCAAGTAGAAGAACCTGAATTCAAATTCAAATTGTCAAATTTCTGACAAACCCAATGCTCTTAAATCTTTTAATAGACTATTTTTTTGTTGTGGTGGTTTTTCATAATATTTTCAAAGTATATGCTCAAAGATATGATTTGTTTTGGGTAATTTTCACTGCATATTGCCAGATAGTAGTAAATAAAATTCTACAAGTCTACAATTCTACCAGGAAGAAATGAATATCTAAGTTTATATCTGCTTCAGATCGCCAGCACTGACTTTTGTTGCTTTTAATAATTTTTGCTAATTTCATTAGTGGGAGATAGTACCTTGAAGTTTCTGAAATTTATATCTTTGATTAGTGAGAGTGAACATTTTATTCAAGTGTTATTAACAATATATTTTTGTTCTTTTTGAACTGGTCATTAAAAATTGGTTATTTATCCACTGTATTAAAGGAATTTTAAATAGTTCTTTATTATTCAAAATGTCAAGTTTTTATATTTGCCAAAAATCTTTCCTCCACATTTTTTTCTTTTTCTTTCACTTTTACTTTTTGTTGTTATGACTGTGATGATAATGAGAACAAATGTCAGTTGGACAAAAATGTTTTCATTTTAATGTATTCATCCAAATTTATCCTGTTCCTAATGATTTTATTTGCTAAGTAGGAAAAATGTTACTTCCCTTTCAACAACTAAGGCAAATATATTATTTGTTGAATAATTCTTATGGTTTTGTGCCTTAAATATAATGGGATCTATGCTGACAGTTTTATATTGAATATTAAAAACAAAAACAAAAACAAAATCAAACTTATCTATGACAAATCACAGATATTTGTCAATTACATTCCTATTTCCTATCATTTATTTCTTGCTTAGAAAAGTCTTCTATCACTTTGTGAATTACATAAAGAGTTCTACATTCTAATTTTGTATGTTTTATGTAAAATAACATTTAAAGAAGGTTTCAAATTGAAGGGCAAAAAAAAAGTTATTAAACAAGAAAAATTCATGTAATTAATTTCATCATTTACATGTTATAAAGGAAAAATTGGTAAAACAGTCTCAAAAGAACCATTTTCTACTTTACATTGCCATTTGAAAAGAAAAATACTTTGAAAAAAGTAAATCATTTAAGAAAGGATTTAGAACTAAAAAAGACTTTAAGAATTCATTTAATCTAATTCTCTCACTTCTGAGAAAAGGATATCAAGATTAAATACTTGGTGGTAGTGGGATCTTTCCAAAATAGTATTTTATTTTGCCCATATCTGTAAATTGAATTCATCTCTAACATTATCTGTTCTTTTCTACAAAAATGTATCTAAATATAATAAAAGACTCATAACTTAGGTGACCATAAAAAAAAAAAAAAGAATGGTAACATTGATCTGAATGGTTTCCCTTTTTTTTTTTTTTTAGTCATTTTTGACTTTAATATTTAAAACTTGAAAGATCTAAATACCCTCTAGTTGCAAAATGGACACAAGTAAGGGAAGACAGAAAATGAAAATTTAAGTACAAGACTTAAAGTTCTGTATGAAATCTCCTCTCATTTTAATAAATTATTAGACAAAACTTATAAGAAGCTAACAATGAGTTTTCTAAAAAAAATTCTGTATATCCCAAGGAATGAATGAAAAAACAATTTCTATTTCACTTTTATTAAACATATTCAATATTTTCTAGGTCTAATTCTAAACTACTGAATTTAGTTCAGTTATAAAATTTCTCCATTTCCAGGGATATTACCTAAAGATCAATGAAGGGTAGCAAGCAAAGAGAAGAAAAAAACCTAACTAATTGGGTGTGAGTGAAGGCAATAAGAGGAACAAAATATTAAGCCCTTGTACAAAGAATTCCCACCTTGGAGGTCACTTGGTCTTGTCCTCTCTGCAAAACAAACATTTATTCTCTGCTTACAGCCTTCCCAAGGTATCTCATTTCATTTTCTGTGAGTTCTAATTATTAAGAAATTCTTCCTTATGTTAACTGCAAATTTGTTTCTCTGTAGTTTCCAACTACTGAGCACTGCCAATAAATCTAATCCCTCTTCTAAATCAACCCTTCAAATATTTAAAGACAAATCATTCTTTCTTCCCTGTGAGACTTTTCTTTACTAACCTAAAAATCCTTCAAATGCTCTGATTTCCTCTTCCATGTATAAGTGCCAGAATACTGAGGGTTGATGTTCTCTTAAATACTGGAATTATGATTATGATTCTTTTCAAAGTTGCCAACTATTAATGTAATTAATGCACCATTGGTACTTAAAAACTGTAAGCCAAAACTGCTAACTGCAAATCAGGTAAAATGGAAATAGTTATCCATTTAATAGTTAAAGAAATTCAAGCTTCAATCCTAGGAAGATTTTAGGACAGCATCAGTGAGACAACTACCATAGTCTGCCTTAGTGAATCTCCTATGAAAGGGAACATTAGTATGGATGGATCCATAGTTCGACCCTGTTCACAGCATTATCTGTGTCCTTATGGACATCAGACATTTTTACACTCTAGGGTCAATAGAAAAGGATAGATGAGAAAATAAAAATGTGAAGGAATTTATCAATAACCAAGTTTAAAAAAATGTTTTTGAAGCACCAGAATCTAATGAGATAATCCCTGAAATTTCACAAACATCTGACAGATGAAAGAATTGAAGCAGCTGGGTGGAATGGCAGCTGAATGTGACAGATGGACCAAGTAGAGTGCAAAGATAAGAGTTCCTAGCTGCAGACAGCTGGAGGAGGTCTAGTGACATTCACAAATGACTGAGGTTATATATGGTAGCTAGACAGTTAACATCAGTATTGTCAGGCACTGGATAAACCATGTTGGAGATGCTGAGAAGAAAGAAGCTAAGGTCCTGGATATGGCTTTCAAGTATTTTCCATTGAATTATTATCATTTGATACAGGGAAAAAAGGGAAAAAAGAAAAAAGGAAGGAAGGAAGGAAGGAGGGAAGGAAGGAAAGAAGGAAGGAGGTATAAGCATTTATTAAGAGTTTATCATGTGCAAAGCACTCTGCTAAGTGCCGAATATAGAAATTTTTAAAAGTCATTTCCTGTTTACATGGAGATCACATTGTAATGCCAGGGATACCATGTAAAAATAGATGATTTTATTAGTAAATTGGATGGGAAAGCCCATGGTCCTTAGAGTACAGTAATAATGCCAATAGGTAATGTATCTCCTTATGTCATTTCCCCTGATAAAAATCACACACATATATGATAATGAATAATTTTATGTGACAGTGCCAAGGATTTGGGGGAAAAAAACTTTCTTTTCTTACTTTTCAATGTCTATGGCTATAGTACAAGTAGAAGCAGTTACCTAGGAGTTATCTCCACAGATATATCTTCCTAGAATAATAACTATGAGTGCTGAGCTAGAAGCAGTCATACAAGGATTAATACTGTTCCTAGAGCTCTTGAACTTAAACTTACCTTCTAGTCAGCAGCAGTTGAGGGTGGTGAAGAAAGTGGCTGTTTCTCACTATTCCCCTCAATAATGGCTGTACAACCTGGGCTACAACCAGTACTCAGAAGAGGGTGGTGGAAGAAGCACTGATGTTCACAAGGCTCTTGGGTTCAGGTTCCTAGGCTATTTCCATTATTATTGGATGGGAGGTGAGAGTTGGGGTGGTGGTTTTGACTTGCCTGGCACATGTCCTTCAGGGTGTCTTGCTGTTTCACCTAACCTGGCTTGACTACATTATACATAGCCCTAAAAAGGCTTTATTTACCCAGAATATAAACTTAATAAATATCTAGTGAATGAACAAACTCTATAAAATTGCTAATGTGCTTCTTTCTGTGAGATCTATATATATTTTTGACTAGGAGTTTTTACATCCTTCATTTAAAAAAAATCCTTCGTTACATAAAGAGCAAAAATTAAAAAGAAATTCCAGTCAAGCCTTTATATATCAGGCCTGTTCAACAAAATTGCCAGTTCTCTCTAGACTCTGCTACAAGAACAATACACCCTCTATATGCAAAAGATTCAATTAAACTACAGGAAGACAATCAGCAAGTTTTGGAATATTTTGAGAAATGGATTTTCTTCTGCCAACCAATAATGCATCAAGTTATACTTAAGTAAATAGTAAAGAGATCTAAGAATATTCTAGGGCGATGTCCTTCAGTCATTATTCAAACCTTCCATTTAGGGGAAATTATTCAAATACTACTTATGAAAAAGTCATACTTAGCCAAATTACTTTACAACTAGAGATAGCTGTAATCATTCTGTTTCAATCATTTTGATCCTCCTTTGGGGATTCTGTATATTAACTTATCAGTAAATATTACACACTTTTATGGAAACTGCACAATATGTTATTTTTCTAATTTCTGTCTTACTTGGTCTCAATACAAACTCTCTAGACTTTCTAGTGTTTCATTGGGTAAAAGGAAATCTTTTATGTAATAAGGATATCACAGCTTAACCTTCCCTTCCCTCAGGGCATAAAAAAAGAAATGCTCCAATTTCTTTATGCATCTGTGACGTCATCACTGTAGATATGACCTCCAATTATATGAATTACATCCCATCATGCTTGTTAATTCTCCATGTCTAGCCACAGATCACATGAACTATTTTCCTCTTGTTCTAAAGACATTGAAAACACACTAATATAGTTTGACTATTTATAATCCTCGCTCTCACTATCTGATCAGCTTGTCTTTTTTTTTCCTTTTGTTAGATATCTTTGAGGACATCCTTTATAGCAATTCTCCTCTGTAATTCCTGCTTTTAATAAATGGCAGCCTCTTTACATCCACTATATACCTCTTCCCGGCCTTTTAGTTGGTCCTTAACTGCAATTCTTCAGAGAGTCGAGTATCTTATGATTTGCAGCCACATATCATCACTACAAGAACTTTATTTAAATATATACCTTTGTTCCAAGAGGAAGCTGGCTTCAACAAAGGATCAGTCTGTTTCCAGGTAATCAAGCCACTACTCCTCCCTCACTTCTTAGTCTAGTTTGCCCATCTGTGGTATATGTCATTATCTGTATGTATTGATGGATGAGTCTCAATGGTTTTTCTATCCAACTATATCACAGTCTAGATAAGCATTCTTCAATCATTTGTTTCTTTTCCAGAGAAATAGTCACATGGACCTCTTGAGGTCTAATATGGAGGAAGGCTAAGATTAAGGAAGGTCTGTAGCAGTCTTAGTTCAAAATTGGTCAGTATTTCAAAGATGTGCTTTCTCATAAAATATATCCTATTGTGATATAACTTCAAGCATACAGATGTAAGGGAGCATTCTGTGACTCAAAAAGGTCATTTGCCCATATCTATACACCTAGTGAAGGTCAGGTAGAAGCTACCTTCAAGTCTCACATTCTATTAAGACATGCTATTTCAAATCAGAATACATTCTTAAAATTGTTAAGATAGAAATCCTAAATGACAGAACATGAAATCTTTTTTGAAAGAAATTTAAAATGCTACATTATAGAAAAAATCACTTACCTTGGAATCACAAAATCAGGTTCAATTCTAACTCCACCTCTTATATTTCTATAACTTTACAAAGTTAACTTCTCATCTTGTTCCATAGTAAAATATCAGGGTAACAATTCTTGCATTAACTATTTCATGGGACTGTCATAAGGAACAAATTAAATAAGCATTTTGTTACCCTAGATTATTATTTGTTATTAAAAGGCCTTGGAAATCTAAGTTAGCCTATTTATTTCATTGATAAGGATACTGTACCACAACAAGTTAAAACAACTTGTCCAAGATCAGAAAAGGAAAAAGGATCAGAGCCTTATATCAAGGTCTTCTGATTCCAAGATAAGTAGTCTTTTCTCTGTACTGCAATCCTCTAAGCTATTGTTTCAATTCAACAGAATTTTACTGGAAACATAGACTGATACTAAGTCAATTATTCAATGTTAGTCACATCACTTGGAAGATTTTGCTATGCTGATGTTGATACTACAATTATTAATAAGTTCACTAAATTCAAATGTATTAGTATCACTGTTATTATTTCATCATTATTATATAATTTATTATCTCATATATTATAATAGTACCTGGGCAACCCTAATGAATCTAGTTAAGGGTTATTAAACTGTTTGGTGCCATGGACTCCTAAAATCATCTGATGAAATCTATGCTTCCCTTCTCAGAACAATGCATTTTTGAATGCATAAAACATATAGAATTAAAAGGGATACCAAACATTGAAGAAAGTAAAGAAATAATTGTTTTTTTTGGTTCCCTCTTCATCAAAGTTCACATATTCCCCTAACAAACTATTTTTATCCCAAGTGAAAAACCCCTAACCTAGATGAACCCAGAGTTGCAAAAGGCCAGAACTTAAAAAGCTCCAAAGATTTGCAATGAAGAGATGCTTGCCTAGCTAAAACACAGTAAGAGGGATGCTTTTTTCTTCAATCCCTTTAGCTATTCTCCAAGAAAACCGCCTATAGGAGGCAGCAACGACTGGCAGTGGTAGTAGAAGCAGCAGCAGCATCTCTAGGATGCACAGTAGTTAGCAGCTAGCTTCATTCTTCTGTCATTATATAAGCAAGATGACATTGTTCTCTAATCCAGCCAAAGCTGATAAGTACCATCAACCTGTCACTTCCTACATTTCAAATTCGAACATCCCAGCATCAAAGAGTTTTTACATTTCGATTTCTTTTGCTGGCAGCCGTCGGTAGCCTCTCATTCTCCCACGGTGTTCTAATGCAGCATTTGCACACCGGGGTGACTCCCAGACTGAATAGCAGGTCAGCCCCTGCTCACTGAGCTCATCTGTGGCCCATGTGCTAGGCAATTTAGATCCAATCAGCCCTTATTTAGCTCAAGAGTAATGAGCAGCATAGTGACACAGACTTAAGCCTGACCCTCAGGACACTGCTCATCAAGCAGTAAAACTGTGACAAAATCATTCATCTTCCACCCGCTGGCAAGAAATAATACTCGCACTCACTGTATTACTTTTCAAGATATAAAAAAAAAAAAAGTCCTGAATTTTCATGATGTGAGACATTAATTTGCAGAAAGCTGAATTCCCTTAAACCCCCCTGTTGCTATGAGCTCACCAGGGGGAAATAGGCCTTAGGAGACTGAAATGGAATAAAGAAAATTGCTCCAGCTTTCTTTTCATTTTAAATAAGCCTTAAATCTGACAAGAGATATCCTAAAGAGAGGAGGGAAAAAAAAAAAAATATATATATATACTATATATATGTACATATATATATATATATATATCTTGTAAGGTAAAGAAGAAACAATTGAAATTAAGAGTTTCAAATGCTAGTTTCATTTTGTATATGTTCCCAATTTTATTCAAATAAATAAATAAGAGCAGAATGAAAGCAATTACTGAATCTTCTCCACTAGGCAGAAGGAGGAAGGTGAGAAAAAGTTCCTTTTGGGAAATATGGCTCCAAAAGTAAATTGCTTCAGTGAAATAAAAATGTGCACTAATGGTCTTCAAAAAACATATTTAAAAAAATAACTTCAGATTCATAATCAATAGATGCTCAATTCACATGGAAGATAAATTTATTCCCTGCTCCCTTATAATCTTATAGCATAATACATGGAAATATAAAATGAGCAAGATAAAATAATCTAAACTAATTTTTAAAATAAATGCCATTTATATCACCAATGCAATCGTGCATATATTGTTATTTTATTAGCATTATTTAAAAACTATATCCCATTTTTTGTCTTTCTCTCCTATTTATTAAGCATGTAGTAGCGTATTAATAGACGTTCAAGTACACTAAAGGAAACCATTCCTTAAAATCCTGGTTTACAAAATAAAGAGATCATTCTTTGCTTTACAGAATAATTTATCACAAAGTTCCTTTTAAAGAAGTCAGCTCTCTTCATAATCTTAAAATATATGGCTCCCCAGAATGGAATTTACAAAACGAACTCTGTTTAAATTCATCAGGCTGATGTGATATGAATCTAGTTATTTGACAAAATGATACTACAATCAACATTTTCAATAATGCCTATGAAACGATTAAAGGGAAAACAAAAATATTCCTTTTACTGTCATATACAATATATAGGAAGAATAGCAATTTGAATTATCACTCTATAGGTTCACTTTTACAGATTTACTCTATGTGAAAACAAGTTCAAAAAGGCAAACTAAAAAAACCCACTAATGAAAAATATCATAATTATTTATACTTTTATTCAGTTATTTGAAATTAAAATTCAAAAACTGAATTGATTTTTGTAACAATCCAAATTTCTACCAAATATTGTCCCAGAGTAAATTCACAGTTACATAAAATTAGCAAAAGAAAATTCTAGGCTTTGTAAAATTTTAAGAAATAAAGACTATGCTGTAGTGAAAGCAGCACAGAATTTGGAATCTAAAATTATAGGCTGTCGCTTATTTACCTATATGCCTCTGGGCAAATCATATAACCTTTAAGCTTCAGTTTTCTTACTATAATTCTATTAACACACATTACACATTTGCTAATTGCAAGATTGGTAAAACAAAAGGCAATAAAAGTCTGTACCTTCAAGGAGCTTACATTCAACTAGGAGGATACAAAATGTACAAAAATGTAAATAAAAGATAATTTCAAAGCATTAAGAATTGGAGATCAGGGAAGGCTTTATAGATAAGAAGGTGGCAACTGAGATGAATCTCTTAAATAAGTTAAGGTTCTAAAGGAAGAAGATGAAGAGGGTATTTCACAGGCACAAAGGCAAAAAAAAAAAAATGAGAAGTTTAGACTAGTTGATCTCTCATGTTCTTTCCAAATTTAGATTATCTGAAGTCAATGAAATATTAATATAATGTATTATTATACTTCCATATGTACATTCCAAAACTAGGACTACAAATGACAAGCTCTGGAGGCCAATATTTTCTGAGTTGTAGTCACAAGCTTAAAATCGTTAATAATTAACTAAATTAAAATCAAGCAGAAATTTTAGGTATTTGAAATGTAACGAGTCACTAATTAATTTCTTAATCTAGAAAAATAATAACAATGAAGAATAAATAAAAATAAATAAAATTTAGAATTTACTTTATACTTTAAAAAATACAAGCTATATATATATATATATACATATATAAAATATATTTATGTTTTTATATTCAACCTTCTTGTTTAACTCTTCTGTTTGTTGATGTTTTGAGTAACAAAAAAAAAAAAGAAGAAAAAATTTTAAAAGACTATGAAAGAAAATAAAATTAAAGTCAAAGGTAAATTTTCTATATATTACTAAGAAAACAGGAAGAGATGGAAAAAGAATTTCCACTGAAAATTTAAAAATGTGTAAATATCTTAATGCTAATCAACTTTGTATGTGTAAACACATATACATAAAAACATATAAAACTATGAAACAGTTTTGAAAGAAATACAGAAAGCTCTAGATAACTGCAAAGTATGCATAGTTCAAAAAGAAGAAGGCAACACTATAAGATCTTAAATATATCACTTATCAGTTAACATCAAAATTATTTTTAATTTATTTTTTTTTAAGTTCAATTAATGATGCTGAGTGAAATAAGCAGAACTAGGAGATCATTATACACTTCAACAATGATACTGTATGAGGATGTATTCTGATGGAAGTGGATATCTTCAACAAAGAGAAGATCTAATTCAGTTCCAATTGATCAATGATGGACAGAATCAGCTACACCCAGAAAAGGAACACTGGGAAATGAGCGTAAACTGTTAGCATTTTTTGGTTTTCTCCCCAGATTATTTTTGCCTTCCGAATCCAATTCTTCCTTTGCAACAACAACAAAATTTGGTTCTGCACATATATATTGTACCTAGGATATACTATAATATATTTAATATGTATGGGAATGCCTGACATCTAGGGGAAGGAGTGGAGAGAAGGAGGGGAAAAATTCAAAAAAATTACCTATGCATATGTATTATCAAAAAATGTTATAATTATAAAATTAATTTAAAAAAATAAATAAAAGTTCAGTTAAAAGAATTACAAAAGTAATAAAATATAGTAGTCCAGTGTTCAATAAACACAAATACACAATAAGGAAAGGAATCTTAATACTTCCCAATTTGACTGTAGCTACTGAAAAAATTGGAAAGTTTTACAGAAAATAGGTTTGGTTTTGACCAATATTTTATGTATCACATACCACAATAAGCTCCAAATGGGTAAACAATATATGAGTTTTTTTAAATCATAAAAAAAAAAATTAGACAATGGAAAAAGTTACTTTTGAACAATGATTAGGGAGATTTCTTAAGCAGAAATTG